>NC_047671.1:16527500-16705000 GCF_011762505.2 Arvicanthis niloticus
ATTTCTTTCCACATTTTCTTGATCAGTATTTGTAACATCTATATAATACAGCAGAAGGAAGAACATGGTTCTAAGTCTGAGTTGAAACACTGACATATGTCTTAAAGTTAAAATTCTTGAAATATGGTCTATGAACAAGCAGCAGGTGTACCATTAGAAATTTCTAGGCAGGTACTCTCAAGGCCGAGTTCAGACCTTTGAAGTCAGATACTTTGAGAAGAGGGTCCCATTCATCTCATCAAGAACAAGTGCTCCATATTCTGATGCTGGATTCTGAGAATCATTGCTCTCAAGGTCCAGAGCACAACAGAAAAAAAGGAAAATAGAAGTTTTGGTCTTTTGACCAATGTCCCTGAAATATTGCCCCTGGGGTAAGGAATGTGATTTTTTTTCTATTTTCTTCTTATGTGCTTTTGGGCACATTATTTAGCTTTGCTAATGCCTCAGTTTTTTATGATATGAAGTGAAGATGGTTGGCTAGATTTTCTCTTTATTCATTATAACTATTTTATTGTCGTTTGTACTTTTAAATTACATCAACTGGTGTGTACCGTCCTTCCACAGAACTGATGAGGTGGGGATGTAAGTAGGACTTGGCAGTGTGTATATAAAGGCTGAAGGTCACATTAGATGTCGTCCGTGACTGCGCTCCTCTCACTGAGCTGGGAGCTCATGGATTCTTCTAGATTGCATGGCCAGAAAGGCATAGAGAACCTTCAGTCTTCGCCTCTGTAGCAGTGCAGCACTGTGATTACAGATGTGAACTGCTGCTCCTAGCTTTTTATGTGGGAGCTTGGCATCTATCACATGTCTTCTTATGTGTGTGGCAAGCCTTTTATTGACTGTGCCGTCTCTCCTGTCCTTTATTGTTGTTTAGGAAGGGGATCTAGTTGGTCTATTTTCTGGCTCCACCGGTGAATCAGGAATGAGCCTAAGCAAGGTTTGTCTTGCTTGATGAGAAAGGGATTGCAGTAGAGTAGCTCAGGATTCATTCGCCTAAAATATGTCTTACAGATACCAACAAGTATTAATAGACTGTTTCTAAATTCCTATAGAAATCAAATATTAAGAGGTTTCTTTATGATTATTCTGTAAATATATACTACATAATATCATATTCACTTATCCCACTATTATTCTTAAAGATTAAATATTAAAAATAACAATTCTATGTTTTTAAAAAGAAATTAAAGAAGAAAACAGTTTCACACATTTAATTCAGTGACAAGTAGAGAGCAGGCATCTAATACACACTTTATTTTTCTTCCTTTCACTTTGAACATTCCTTTTCAAGTCTCCAGTGTTTTTTAAGGCATTGGCTTGGTTCTCCAGCTATCATTCGGTTACCTAAGACTAGCCATTGGAATAGAACCATTTGCTCATAGTCAGTTAGATTTTCTTCAGCTCACGTGGTTGTCTTTAGTTCATAGGGTGTGAACTACTTGCATAAAACCAATACTTATTGAAGACTCTGGGATCTTTTAAGAATTTGTTGCCTGTATGTATCAAAATTTTGAGTTTCTGGGTTTTCTTGTTCCAAGCTTCAGGTCAAGTTACATAGTACATCCTAATTCAAAGAGGACAATATGAATCCATGCATATTAATAAGATGTATAAATGGCTTTAAATTATACCGTCAATGAATAAACAGAAGAACTTCTTTTAGTGTTTATATAGGTCCTTTCCAACCAACCCATGGCCTTTACAAAGCTTAATACTAATATTTACCAGCAGGCCATCTGATTCCATTCTTACATTAGTCCTGTGAGATGGGTGGGATTGTATTCATAGAAGCAACTTTCCCAAGGTCAATCAGAACAGGAGAAACGATAAAGTACATCCAGGCATTTTTCTTTCCAGGGTCAAAGCTCTCTTTACAGAGGGGAAACTTTCCTAAAGCTTAAACCCACTGGGTAAATGGCCCTAGTGTTTGCATAAGGATTTTTCTGATCTTGGAAGGTACTGAGATGGTTTAATCAATCAACCCATCAGAATTTATTGAGTGCCTTCTGGGTACACTTGGCTTTCTGGGAAATGAGCAATAATAAGAAGAATCAAATGCATCACACTACTGTGAGGAAAGATGAATGCTTGTGTGCAGCAAAGTTTGTCACATGATGCAAAGGCAGACATTGCAAAGCTCACAGGGAAAGTCTCTGGCAGCCACATGGCTCTGGAAATGGTTCACATCTGATGCGTGGATTTCAGGCTCTTGGAAAATCTACCCATTCCAAGTCTCACCATGCTTCCTTTGGAATCTCAGATTTTGTAATAGCCTCATCCCCATTTGATAATGGGGTAAATCAAGTCTCATCAAGTAAATATAAGCTTTCCTGGTAATTACAGTTGATGAGACAGATATGGGAATTAAATCTGGGCTATTCAAATTCAAGTCTGATTCCCTTCCTATGACTATTTTTTAGAAGAGTCTCTAAAAGCAGCTTGTTAACATTTATCCTACCGGTACAGTGTGGCTGTAGTCATCTAAATGTCAAAAGATAGGGGTCTAAATAGCAAAGGTTGCATTTAAGGGATTTGAGGGTTTTCATACGCAAAGATCAGTAAGCCTTGGAAGGCATCACCTTCCTCTACTGAAACTGTCATGCTGATATTTGTTCAATTATGTGCTGAGGATTTTAACTCATAGCACATTAAAAAGAACAATTTAACATTGTGGACATCGCTTCCTAGATTGTTCTCTTACTGCCAAGTGCTTCTCCCAGCACTAAATTGTCTCTTTACATGAGTAAGCCTCAGCCTTGAACAGTACAGGGCCGAGCTGGAGCAGGACCAGGCTGGTGAGGCAGGATTTCCAGGTTCCAGAGTCATCACAGAGCTTGCCTGAAGACATTGCCTTCCACTTGGGAAGTCACTAGCATATTGAAACAGCAATTAAAGCCATGTTAGAAAGTTCAGGTAGCTGCTTCAGTGTCCCCACACCCCTGCCCCGAACCTTCTGCCAGGGACCAGATAGGTAGCATCCACGACAATGTTTATGTGCAGTTGTTGCTTGCATGGGTTGGCTAGTACAACTTGATAAGAAGCAGGTCATTGCTTGTGAACCTCAAATGTCAACACAGTACAGTCTTACAGAAGCAGACCTGGAAGGAAAAGTATTTCCTTAAGGACAAGGTACCAGAGAGATTATTTGCAATGCTTGCTTTCATTTTATTTATAGATAGACTTTTGTTTTTTAAGTCTCCTTTTGATGCGGGAACTTCAAATGCCTAATACCTTCTCAAAAGCTAGCTTAAGTGTAAGGAGACATCTGCTGCTCATGGCAGTTTCTTTTAACAAGTCAGCATTTAACTACCCCGGGTCCTCACACGAATGGTTTCAGTTGAAAACTACAAATATATTTAAACGTCTTTTAAGGTCCAAATTGGCAAATTCAAACCCTGTAATACCTGGCATGAAATGTACACATAAGCATTTTGGGAGCACCTACCATCACAACAGTCTCTTTTTGTGGATCGTGATGATTCCTCGGAATTCTAACCTTCAGTATTCTTAGTTTTCAACCATGTTTAGCATGGCTTGTGCTTTTCTGCTTCTAATTCACCGATATCTTTCTATTCACATGATAATTCAATTAAGACTCAGCCATAGTGTACCATATCTACAACATTATATGTAAGTAGACATAACATACTTACGTATATTTACAAATGAAAACACTGCAGGATTAAGCTTAGAATATTGTTTTTTACTTCTTTTCTTTTATTATTGATTATCTATTTATTCATTCACTTATTTACATTCTCATTCGTGGGACTCAAACCAGGGCTGGGCACCCTACCCCTGCTTATGACTTACCATAAGAACCAGTTTTATCTATGGGGTCACCTTAACAATTCACAGCTCTATGGATTATTACCCTTATAAATATATGTATGTTGCTACTTCCTATTTTTATTGTGCCTTGCTTTTATTAGCTTGGGTATCATCAAAGTTCACCACCTGCATCCTAAATTTATTTGTATATAATATCTTACCATTAGTTAGGGATTTCCCGTTTCAGTTATGTTAAGGGTAGGTACATGGAAGATCCACGGGAAGGAGCAAATATGTCATTACCAAAAAGTAATGAGAATTTACATCTAGAAAACCCTCACAGTTGAAAACCCAGGAAGCCTTTTTGGTCATCTTAGCTTGGAACTTGAGGCAGGTGAAGCCAGTGACTTGTTCTATTCCATCCCCCACTCAGCCTCTCCAGACTACAGAGTTGTGTTTCATGGACCTCCAGATCGGCATGCAGATATTTGGATATAAATTGATGTCGACATATATGGGAACAATAGAGACTACAATTGAGATTGGCCCATTAATGTGGAATTAAGATTCAAGAATAACTGTGGGAAAGTGGAAAATAGTTCTCTTGGCCTATAGGACATTTTGATGTCCCTGTCTAGCACAGGGTCCAGTTGGGGACATCTCTGAGAGAGCTCTGTGCTTCTCTCCTGGAGACCAATGATGCTTACTGTGGCAAGACGTGTTTTGTTTTTTAAACAAAACACTTGGCAAGGTTTTCAGAGGAATAAGAGCAACAACAGACTTATTTCAGATCACTTCCAGGGTCAGTTACCTGAATGTTGTTTCAGTATCCTTGCAAGTCTGAGGCAGGCACAACTTTCACCTTCTGACCACTATCCGCACCGCCCTGTCCTGGGATGGTGTTTTGACAGTCTCCTCCCATCTTTAGCAGATGTAGCCATTTACTCTCCGCTTGGCTATGTCCAGCGCCTTATTTACTGTCCATTTTTATTTTAGTGGTTCTGCATTCTTTTTGTGAAGTAAAAATGAGAATTAAAATGAACCCTGTTACTATTTATGGAAATGGTAAGAAAAATAATTCTAGCTGTTATTTTTATGTTTGTCTACCATTATTTTAATTCCTTATTTTATATCTACCAACCGACTACCCAGTATGACCTGCTTCCCTAGAGGTGGGCTTGCTCAGTCTTCATTACTATTCATTTTGGCACCAGATTCTTTCCATAACACAGTAGTTTTATCTAAAATCTAGGTATTGTTCACAGAACTATAAGAAGAATCCGCCTGTGCCTCCAAAACAAATTTCATATATATAAACATATAAACAGATATAACATAAAAACAGAAAAGCATAAAAACAGAGACAGCAGGTTATATTTATGTATTTGTGCATGCACATACATGAACACATACAAATACGTTTGCGTGTGACTATCATAAAATAAAAAAGTCATCAACTTCAGCGTATTGGGGAAGGCATTGGAGGGCTTCTAGAAAGGGTAGCTGGCAGGGTCTGGCGGGAGGAAAGGAAGTGTGTAAAAGTGATGGAATTATATTTCAATTAAAACATATTAAAAATCTCTCTTCTCTCTTCTCTCTCTCTCTCTCTCTCTCTCTCTCTCTCTCTCTCTTTCTCCCCTAACTACTTTGATTCATCTTTTCATCACTTCCCTAATCTTCTGAAGTCTATCATCAGAAATGTTGCTTAAAGTGACCTTTGCTCATAAAGATGTCATCTACTGCCTATGTCTCTACGCCTTTGCTCGCCCCCTTTGTTTTTGTTGAATTAAGTCAAAAATCCTTTCTGCTTTGTTGTATAGGTGATAAATTCTCAACATTTCCTACAAGTCTGGTTTTCTTGGTAGATGTTTGGCTAGAAGATCTTCTGAGTCCAGTGCCACAAATTTAAAGCCCCCGAAGGCTTCCCCTACTCTCCTTGTCATATGCTGTCACCTGATAAATGCTCCATGGGGCTGGTTCTAGCTTTGTATACAAAGATAGAGGGTCTCAAGTAACTTAAATTAATGCTCTTTTGTGTTTGGCTTTGCAGTGATGTGTAAGAATTGGTTTCTGAATAGAGGACCTTTATGGAGATATATTGTTTTGTTTTAGTAATCTAATAGAAGGACTTTCATTTTAATACTTGTCTTAGTCATAGGGTTGGCCCCACCCATCCACTGTAAGCAGCCTCACATTCTTCCCATATGTATTATACTTTCAATGACACAAACAGCATTTGTAGTTCACCTAGCATGAACAATTCTGTTAGTAAATATATTGGAACAGGGATCATGTGTAGTATATTATTTGTCATAAATTTCATTGAAGCATGCACTGGGAACCAGATCAAAAAGATATTTTTTCGGATATATAGTTCTGTGAATTTTGAGCCATGCCTACATCTAATTAATTAATTAAATGTAATTTAATTTAATTAATTAACATCATCAAGATACTGAATGCCAGAAAAGCTCCTTTATGCATCTCATCATAGCCTCTTGGTGGTCAACCTCTCTTTATACCCTTTTCAATAGGTACACAAGAACCTGAGGTACTGAGCCAAGTTTAGATCCTGACCCACAGAAATTATAAGATAATAAAGCCATTCTTTAAGCCTGTAGCTGATGATACAGCAGTAGAAAACTAATACATTCTATTTTTTTTTATTATGAATGAACCCACTATACTAATTCAGAACTACAGTTGTTTGAAGTGGAAACTTTTAGTTTCTTTGGAAAGTTACTTATGTCAAATGATGTTTTGTTGGGACACACAGTTGAAAGGATGTCTTGCTAAAGCAGACAGGTGAAAGAATGTTTTCCTGAGGCTGAAAGGATGTTTTGCTGGAGCAGACATAGGAAGGAATGTTTTCCTGAAGCAGACACAGGTAAAAGGATGTTTTGGTATAGGAAACATGTGAAAGGACCTGGGATGAAGGAGTATAAATATGATCCCACAGACAGAAGGAGACGAGCACTGAGCATTGGTTTGGTTTGCTCCACCTCAATATTCTTTGCTAATGACAAGCATGTATTGGTTTGCCTTATATAGCTTTGTTCAGCTCAACTTGTGGTAATGATGTCATTGAGAGAGACTCTCCAAAGAACTGTTCGTGAGGTTCCAGTGGAAGCTTGCCATTTCCTTGTTTGGTTGGCGCACCTTGCAGTACCTTCAGGATTGAACTGTAGCTACTGGTTCTTGTGTGGTGTCTGCCTGCCGAGAGAACTGGCCTGCAGCTTCTGAGTCAAACTTAGTGTTTGCTATGGGACTCAACTGCTGCCAAAGAAGTTCAAGTTTGTCCTCAAAGAACTATGGCTGAACAGGTCCATTTCCCCCACATCCTAATAACTTTTCTCTTCTACTACCTATGCTGGGTGGTAGGCTAGAGGAGGGGTTGAGGCCTTATTAAAAATAGGTTGAAAAAATTGATGCCTACAGTTGCTGGCTCATACCTTGTTGTCTTCTGGGTGGAGTTACTATGGTCAATGTATATTTAACCTTTTAAATACATGTGCAAGCTGCACCATTTTGTCACTCAGGATCATATGTGAGTTATAGCCACCCCATGCATGGTACTACGTATTAGTGTGCTGTTTGAACTGGATTCTAAGGAGTCTGAGATCTAGGAATAATTTTCTTACCCTTTTGGCCTAGAGTTTGGCTTGTGTTCATAAATTGCTGTTTGGAATTTTAAAATCAATTAGGTAATTGATTTTTAAACACTTTCCTTTTATACTCGCACTAAAGGGCCTTCATTCCTTATCTTGAAGGGACAGTATTAGACAGATGGCTTTTTACTTCTTATTCAGACACAGTGACTCCTCTATAGGAATGGTTCTCAAATATGATTGTACATTAAAATTACCTAGAGAGCTGAAAAATCATCATGATTCTGTCTGTTGCATTTACCAGTTAAATCTGATTCTCTGGAAAGAGGATCAGAAATCATAGACATATTTTTAAATCGCTGGGTAGGCAGCAGGATTAATGATATGAGCATCACTGGTGTCTTTGGTGAAGCTGAGTAATTGCTCAGCTTGTGGCCTGGATGCTCAGGGTGTCTAAAGCTCCCCAGATAATTTTTAGTAGGCAGCAAAGTATTCTATCCACAGCCATAGCTCTGGCTCCATTATCTAGTAGACAAAGTAATTCTTTGAGAAAGGAAAACCCAGAGCTGTAAGAGGCACACCTTCAATGATCCAGTGGAAGCAGGTGGGGAAATCTGCCATTCAGATTATATGATCTCATTTTACAGGCTGTGAACTTTGTACTAATTACTTTTGTCTGATGCAAAAACATCAGTTGTACATCTGCCCCCCCCCAACCCCAGATTTTCTTCCTGATGCAAACTGTAACGGTTGTTATGGTTCTCAGATACCCACAGAGTCAGTGGGCCACAGATGCGAAAGGACCGCAGAGAGACAACTGCTGTCAGAAGCATCCCACACCGACTTGCATCGCCTTGTGGTTGCTCCCAACTTTGTATTTGAAATGTTGCTTCTGTGTCACATTGCTCCCCGTTTGGGTTTTTAGAAGTTAACATGTTTTTCTATTAAACTTGCAGCAACTAACTCAATGGCGTTTGTGCTGGTGGGAGAAAGTAAAAGCCACTACGTTGTTATAAAACAGAGTCAGGACTAAAATATTTAGATTGGTTATCAAGAACATAATATCTTCTGGTGGGTTTGCCTTGCCCCCTCTAGCTGGTTTTAAGGTAGCTGCTTCTCAGTAGTTAGTGCATAGAGAATTATAGAAGACACAAAAGAACCAAAAAGTATGACCCCTTTATTGAGGCATGACAAAACGACAAAAACAGGCAGAATGTCGTCTTTAAATGGCCTCATGGTAGGACTTTTCCTCCTCAGAATTCAGTCTGGACATACTCTGTAATTTACCTCCTGAGTATCTTAGAGTCACTTACTTATCTCAAAACTTCCTTTTCTGGTTCAGCTAATATGAGTTTACTCTTTGTTTCTCTGTTGTGTTCCTTTCTCACCTCTATCCTGTATCTCAGACACTTCATTTTAAAACACTCAACAGATCCATAAACATTGATATCTGACAACCACAGGGCAGGCTTCATCCATAATCCCCTAACAACATAACCTTGCTGTTACAGATAACTGCGAGTGGAGTGGACTTGCCTACAGTTTACTCTGTATCTGGTACTGGCTCTTCCAAATGATGAACTTAGAGTTAGGGATCCTCCTAATTCTAAACCTCAGTGGCTTCACCAAATACATGGTTTCTTTGTACCCTTGATCCATGGTGATAGACTGTGGGTTCAGGCTTTTTCTTCCTGAACCTCTGTGGCAAAAGAGAAAGTGTGGACAACCATGGGACAGCTCTGCCATCACTTCTCATGTTTCTTAGACTAACGAATGTCATGAGATTGTGCCCAATTTTAGACTGGGAAATGTGTGTGTGTATGTATGTATGTATGTTACACATATATGTGCACACACACACACACACACACACACACACACATTTCCATCCAGTCAAGGCTCAAGGCTTAGAAAGAGAAACATAGAAGATATTTTTGGTATGTGCAGGAAATCCTGTATTAATTATTTATGGGTAATAGTTTACCCAGAAAACACTAAGAATTACACATACAATGGCCAAAGGAGAGGATGCACACTTAAAAAGTGGGACCATCAAGTATCCCCAAGGAAGATTTGTATTAACCTGGAGACAGTGAGCGTCATGGTATAGAGACCCAAATGCTCTGTGCTCACATTCCCAATGCTCTGCATAACTGACAGATTAGAGCCCAAGGCTAACATTGGTGGATAGAATACAAAAGGTAAGTCTCAAACCTTTACGCAGTAGATGTCATTAATGCTCAGAGAGGTGAAGGAATATACACCAGCCCTGCCTCACACAGCAAGCAGCAGATAGAACTCAAACCAGACCTAGGTCTGACTCAGGGTCTAGTCTTGCTGGAGTACAATATGTTTTTCTTAATCTATTGATTCCAGGGAAAGTTAGGGGAAAAAAAATAACTGGGACTGTCTCCTTTTCCCTTAGCATCTGTGGACTCAGAATATATGAACTTTGAACAGATTTTCTTCATTTGTTCTTTCCAACTTTGTTCTTTCACTTGAGGACACCATCCAATTTCTAAGAGGATTTATATTTCTTGGCTTATGGCTTCTAAATGTTAATTTGGATACGGGATCATTTTTTGTTTACTGGATGAGTCGGGTTTAATCCACATTTTAGTAAGGTCTTATGAACATGCAGGTTCATAAGTACATAATCTGGAAGCCTGTGGGAAATCCGTCCCCCCCTCCAACACCCCTTTCCAGGGGAAATGAATTCACCCCAATCAGAAGACAGGATTAGTCAGGCTTGACCTACTAAATTGAATCAGACAGTTATACAGCGTCAGATGTTCCCAGCATTGACCTTTTTAATGAGAGATGGATCTATTAGATCTGCTTTCCTCTGCTGTAAAATATTTTATGAATTTGAACAAAGCTCTCCATCATTTAGATAGGTATCAGGATCCGAGGAGTGCTTAGGCTGAGACCAAGTAAACTCAGCTTTTGATGGCCTGGCCAGGTGGAACATGTTTAATTTGTTAACTTGCTGACCCTCTTTCTTCTCTAAGCCAAAAGCCTCAAAAGCCCAGACACCAGTGAATACATTTTATAAAAGAGAAGAATGAGACCCAGCAGAAGTCCTTTGGAAAAACCTCATGAAGTATGCAGTCTCTCCTGCTGGGGGCAGACAAAGCATCCGAGGTTCTTTGCTTTCCTGTCACATCCACAACTCCTGTCCTTAAATGCAGCTTCAGGGGCCTGACAACCAGAGTTGACTAGTTAAGTGGATCTTAAGTTCCATCTTTAAAATCACCCAGCTGTTCTCTTTTCTCAAAAATAAAACCAGCCCAGCTGGTGGGTGGGAGTTTCCTACTGTGACCCAGGAAGCTAGGGCCTGGAGACAGGTGTGAGCAGGGAGGATGGAGAAGAGGGGGCGGGGCAGTCAGGGGCGGCAGGTGCTGCACTTCCCAGAGGCGATTTTCTCTTGGGCACTGAGCTGAGAGTGACACTGCCTGTGCTTGGACTTAGGCCCAAAAGAAGCCATATGTTTTGCTGAACTCTTCAGACACGTGGGAGTAAAGGACCAAGGCACAATGGGATCATTGGCCGTCAGCGCTGGAAGGGGTCTTTGAAACGGAGGCCAGCCATCTTAGAGATGCTTAGTATGTTGTCCACAGGTGTCCACATTCAGTCCATTGGCACATAACTAACCAAAGACCTGTTAGTCTGCCTGAAGTGACTGCATCTTTCTGACAATGCCTGATGCAAGGGAATACAGAGAAACCCTGGTATTAACAACTTGATGGCATTACTGGGAGAAAGTATACTATTATAAATGACATTATTTACAGGACAGAGACCCCATTCCTGTAATGCTACTGTATATGCAGAATGTAGGTGCATGCCATCTAACCTACTTATTTTTTTGATGCCTCTACTAAAAGACTCTAAGCATTCATATATGTATGGAGGAATATAAGTAGTGAAACCTGTGGTTAAATAACAAATAATGTTTTTGTGGTTGTATGCATGTGGTCCTGGGGATGAGGTAACAGGAACAAGAGAGCACGCTGGGATCCCATTCCTGTCATGGCTGTTCAGAATCACAAGTACAGTGTTTATAAGGTTTTGCCATGACACTGGTCTCCCTCTACGTAGCATTTTTTCCTCCCTCCCATCTTCTTGTTTTTGTTTTTAGATGGAGTTTATATGTATTCCCCTGGAATACCTCCTCCTGCCTTTACCCAAGACCTTAATAAAGAAACTTATTTTGGAGATAATACAGCCACTCTAATCTAAACAGTGATAGCAGGGGAAGACTGAAGGATGAATGGCTGACCCATTTCATCCTCTCCTCACCAGAATAGCAAGTGATGGATCAGCAGGTACTTTATGGTCTAAAACCCTAGAATGAGGGGACAGCAAAGGGGGATATCTTGATCAATCCACGAATCCCTTAGGAACTCTGGAGAAGACTTATGCAGACTCCTATCTCTGTAAGTATCATTCACAATGGTCAAGCTCTATCTTCACTCCAACACTGCTGTATGAATTTGAGGAAAATTTGCATGTCTGAACTTGTTTCCTCATCTGCAAAGGGAGCTCACTCATTCTATGTGTTGTGTTATGTGTTATTCAATGTGTTGTGAAGACAAAATGATTACACATGAATGCTCTATCTACAAGGGACCATACATCCAAAGCCCCTGTTATCCTGGATCTTGGTGGGAGAGAGTGAGGATCACCCATGAGGTAAGAAGCACCTGCTGAATAGAAGAATTCTTGGGATGTTCCTGCTGTAACTTGGTAGGTGTTTCCTCAGGTAAATGTTTAGATGGTAGGTGAAGTCAAACTTGGAAGCGAAATTAAGGGCTGGGCAATGAAACAGAGAGAACGAAATGTTATGTTTCCCACCCATGGGCTAGGAGACAGCAGTGCTCTGGTGGGTAGGGTCAATATGTAATCAGTCTCCCACCCATACACAGGAGTTGTTTCTCCCCAAACAAGTGCGTTCTCACAATACTGACCTTTTCTTATTTTGACGGATAACTAAAGCCAGGAGCTAGCTGTGCTACTGAAGTAACAGTGACCAGTGCTTGAATGCCTGAATGTATCTGGATGCTGAGACTGTAATTGTATGTCAGAAAGTTCTGGTTTCATAGAACATTCAATGCCTGAATGTATCTGGATGCTGAGACTGTAATTGTATGTCAGAAAGTTCTGGTTTCATAGAGAGATTCATTATTTGTCTAGTCAGAGAACATTCTGGCTCAAGTCATCAAAAGATGCCCAAAGTAATAAAGAGTACTGGGAGGCGATTGCCAGTGACCCCTGGCATGGGATGAGCAAGAAGCACTGAAGTCGACATGAGCTGAATTTGTTTTTCTAGTGTTTGAGAAGGGGCATAGGAATGATCCTTGCGTCACAGGAAGAAGTAGCATGGCTGTCCAGGGAGTTTGGGTGAACTGCAGCTGAGAGGGCATCTGGGTTCCTCAGAACCCTTGCAGAGTGGGAACTTCTCAGGATGGGGCAGCATAGGAGAAGCTGTGCCTCTGGCAGGCTGTCTGCCTCCAGTCAGCTGGGGCCGGCTTCTTCAACATTTTCCCTCTTAAACTTGAAGAATTTCCAAGTGCAATGCCATGTTGCCTGAGGGTCGTTCTTCAAGCTGAAACAATCCCATGAGTGAAAGAAAACCACAAAGCAAAGCACAGAAGCCCGAGTTCTGTTATCTGTGATTTTGCTCTCTGCAGTAGTCAACCACTTTTCAAAATATTAAATGTTTTATAAATGAATCCCTCTAGCCTGCGCTTCACAGCCCTGCATTTTGTTTGACTGTACTGTATTGTCTATGTCTGGTGCAAAGAGATGTTTCCTTGATAAGATGGAAAGACTAAACTTATCCATGGGTGTGAGAACAAAGGTCTATATTGTTATTAAAAGTTATGTTGTTCTAGTAAATTTGTGATTATAGAATTTCTTCGAGTAGCACTAGTAGTTAGCTAGGTTTCCAATACCAGGCATGGTAGCCCTCTTGTTGAGCAGGTCTTAGGTCCAATTAAAGAGATGTTGGTACAACCAAGGAATGCATGCCTATTGCATTCTTAGTGTTATCTTGCCAAAACACTGCTACATTTAAGGCTCAAGGAACATGTTGGGATAGAAAGCATAAAGACCGTAGAAAATCAAGGATTTGAGGCCCTATGCCTACATAAAAGTACCAGCAGCTAAGTAATTTCAAGAGTAGGAGAATATTCTTTCCCAGGGAAGAGCATACCAACTGGTTATCCAAAATGGTCAGTCCTGTAAACATACATACGAGTGACACTATACAGACTGAGCAGGTTATATTTACAAATACACATGTATACATATACATACATGCAATAACAATTAATAAAGAGAGTCCATATGAATATGAAAGAGAAGAAAGAGGGGTTTATGAGAGGGGAGGAAGGGGAAGGGGAAAATGTAATTGTATTAGAATCAAAAAATATTAAATGAAAAATTCTACAAATAAATATTCATAAAATGTTTACAACATATACTACATTATGACTGTCCCATGTTATTATCAGTTAGCAGTTTCTTACTCTGACCCATTTATAACTTTAACTTTGCCATAGAAATACTATGCACTGGGCAACATGCAATGGGTCATAGGTTCAGGAATCTATCATGGAGCTACTGTTGCATTCTTCATGGATGTGTTCAACCTAAGCTTATCAGGCTACGCTGCTGCCTTATTGGTTAGTACATTTATTCATCATCCATCACTTCTGAGTGCTAAGATCTACTAGGCATTGTATACATGAGCCTCCTCCTTCTGTACTTGGTCTTGTAGAGGACAGCATCACTGGGGAAGCCCACACATGGTCCAGTAGAAAATCAAACAAGAATCACTGAATTAACACTTTGAAGGTGCTGTAATTTGGGGACAGGGATAAGTTGTAGGACATATATTTTAATTATTCATCATATTACACCCAACTTTTTAACTTAGTGTCACCTTCAGGAGGACATCGGCTCTGCTTTGGTAAACAAGTAGCCGACTGCCTGTAGCTCACCGTATTAGCGTTGATAATGAAACCACAGCAAGAATCCTGAGGCCAGCTTCTTTTTCTGAGACTCAGTTCGGTGCATTTAACTGAAAGGTTAGGATTGTCATGGCTGGAAGTATATTCACTAGGAAATCTTGGTGACAGCAAGAAAATTGCGTCATCAGCTTCAACTATAGCAAGTAGGAGGCAAGCATGTGGAGCTGGGTTCTCATATCAGTTAGCAAGCTGAAAAGTTTGGTCCAGGGATGTTCTGAGTGGGTAAAATCCCATCAGGAGAAAGGGATGGAGGAGGAGGGAGGGAGGGTGGGAGGGGTGGAGGGAGAGAGAGATGGAGAGAAAGAGAAAGAGAGAGAGAGAAAGAGAGAGAGAAGAGAGAAGAGAGAGAGAGAGAGAGAGAGAGAGAGAGAGAGAGAGACTGAAATACGGCTCCACAGCTTCTGTTTTCTCAGCCTCATAATGGATTGTGTTGAAGTGACAGAGAATTGGCCATGACTCCTGTAAACTGGGCTCCAGAAACCTCCATAAGCAGGTGTAGTTTCATACCTAACCTTGAACTGTTAAGAATGTAGGAATCTGAGGTTAAGTCCAATAAGTGATAAGCTTTAGAACCGGAAATAGTGATGTAAGCTAGGGAAGCCATGAAGCCTGCTGATGAAGGAAGAATCGTCCTTTATCTTCCATACAAGACTGCCCATGCTTATGTCTTTGTTCTTCTATCAACAGCTCCTCCCTCACACTGCCCAACCATGACTCCCCAGTACAGTCATCTTCAGAGACCCCTGTTCCATTCCAGTCCAAAAAGATGTGATTTCCTTACGGTTTCCATCTTCTTGGTTTCTAGAATGTGGTCAGATGTGTGTCCAGACCATCATGGCATTAGATCCACTGAAAGGCCGTGTGTTTTTTAACTAGCATTTCCTTTTGTGAACTTAGAGCAACTTTGTAGATGGAAACATATTACAGTTTTCAGGAAAGCATGTACATCTTTATATTAGAAGAAGGCTGAGTGTTGGTATATGTGTCGTCTGCACATGTTTAATCTTAAAGCTTGCCCATGCTGCTAAGCTAAAGCTGTCGTCCAGTTGACTGAACCCTGGAGATGAAGAGTTTTGCTGGCAACAGACACCCATCTGGCCTTTCGAGCAAGGACAATGTATATAAGTTATACTTAATATGATGTGACAAGAATGGATCTCTACAAGCTAGAGACTTGGCTACTGTCGGAAGCCATTCCCTGAGAATTGCTCCCACTACATATACAAGTGCTACTTTGCGATATAACAGTAAAAGCCTGAACAACTATTCTGTGTGATCCTAAGTTTGGCACTCAGGAACAGAGGAGTGTATTAAAGCCCTGTGAGCCAGCAGTGTTACCATCCAGCTGCAGATCTCTGAGGCAGCTGTTCTCTATTACTCCAGAGCAATCTGGCCTCGACGTGCTCTGGCTGAGCACAGTGGAAGATGCTAGATAGACTTCATTAGGGTCCATCCTTTGTCATGACCAACTTTCCTCTTTGCTGCCCAAGGTCCTCATCATTCCAACTTAAGAAACATTTGCATACTTCATGCCCACCTAACTATGATGTCCTAAGAATTGTGCTGCAGTGGTAAATAGGAAATCTGATCTAATGACAGGTAGTCAGTGTTCACCTGCACCTGATATATCTTTTAAGGCCATATCCTGGGTAGGTCTCTGTCTGGAAAGAGGGTTATAAAAATTTCCTCACTGGGGAATTCAAAGGAATCTTGGTGTTAATGCATGTTCTTGTAGACATTTTTTTCTGTCTACTTTCTATGTTTTTTTTTTTTCTTATAGAATGAGGAGTCTGTGTTCTCTTTAAATTTGGATTACTGAGTGCTTAGCAAACTTAGTCATTAATAGAACATTAGAGTCTATCTCTCTTGGTGAGGGGGCAAGAGGCTTCATTCAGAAAATCTGGAGGTTGATGACTCTACTCTGAAATGTTCCCTGTCCTAGTTATTGAATATCGTGTTGTCAGGGTAACAAAGCAAAGGATTTGTCTTTAAGATAAAGGAATATGTACATGATACACTGAATGTTTCATTTCAAATCAAATAATCTTACAGTTAGCAGGTCACTATGCATAAAAAAAATTCTCTGATGGCGATTAAGCCGTTAGTATGTTACAGTCACTGTCTCAAAACTTTAATGCACATTATCTCATTTAATCTTCACAACAGCTCTTCAAAAGAGAATTAGGCCCATTTTATCAATGAAGAATATAGGCACTATCTGCCCCAAAGTGCCACAGTAAGGATATGGTAGTCTGTACTTTGTTGAGGCAATTGACTCCTGGGGATTGTGTAACTACAAGTTTCTGAATATAGAGGTATCTGACTTTCTCCCCAGACCTGTATAATCAGATTATAAGACATCTAACATTCCACTGGGTTAATTTTCCAAAGCTGCCTTAAAAAAATCACCACAGGCTTAGTATCTTAAAGCTGTGTAAGGAAGATAGAAGACCCCAATTCTGGGTGTTGGGTGTTGGTGTGGTCATAGACCCTTTGAAGAATTTTGAACAGAATCTTTCCATATCTCTTCCAGCTTCTGGTGGCTCTGTATGTTCCTGGATTTACTGCATTGCAATTCTAACTTCTGCCTCAGTGTTTACCTGGCTTTATTCTGGCCCCCTTTTGTTTAGCTAAGAGTATCTCCGCATCAGTGCAGGCTGTATCAGTTGCTTCTCTGTTGCTATAATAGAATACCATGATCAAGCCAGCTTATATAAGACATTTTGCTTTGGCTTATGGCTCCAAAGGGATGAAGAGTCCATCATGGCAGGAAAACATGGAAGCATGTGGTAAGCATGGCAGCAGAAACAGGCTGCCGTATCACACTTATTACTTCAGACACGTAACTGAAGCAGGGAAACGCTATAAAGCCTCAAAGCCCTCTCCAGTGACATATATTTTCCAGCCAGGCCAAACAAACTTCTACAAACAGTGCCACCCACAGGGAAAGAAGTGATCAATACACGAAGAACATTCTCATTCAAACCACCACACAGGCCCACCAAAATCATGAGCGGCTTTAGCTTGGGATCCTTAATTGATCAAAGATTCTATTTCTAAATATGGCTACCCTCGAAGTTTCCACGTGAACATCAACTTGTGGGATACTAGGCAGCCCACACTCTCATCCTTTAAAATTGATTGTTTCAAATTCAGGATTACTCTGTGCAGATTCATCTTTTAACAGTCAAATGCCTCTTTTGGAAGGTATTCTGTGACTTGTGAGGTGGGGCTGGTTCTTCTGAGACCTTAACAACTCAGAGGTCCTGAAAAAGTGGAAAAAATGATGACAACACAAAGCAGGGGTTGGGGGAGAGATCTTTCTCCATGTCCTACCACCTTTATTGTTTGCTAAGAATTGAACCAAAGGGCACACATGCTAGACAAGTGTTGATCACAAATTTTAGCTAGTTCCTAATTTGGATAAATAGTTTATTCCTCTCAAGAAGCTGGAACAGAAGGGCCAGAAGAAGAGGCAATTAAACACCAGTACAAAATCCTACCTTCTAGTTTACCAACATAAGCTCCAATTGTACTGGGGCCTGCATAACTTTTTTGACACGGTATTCAGAAGTACAGATTGTAAGTCTCACTCGCAACAATAAAAACAATTTCTGATTGCACAGAAAGCAAACTGCCACCAGCCTAGCATTTCGCAATTGTCAGGTCCAACGCCCCCTTCATTTTATGGAATGTGCAAACTGTCTCTCAGATACTTTTAAATCCAAAAATGTCAATTATGATGAATCCATCTGGCGTCCTCCATGAGTATTTTGGTAGAGCATTTCAGGAAAGGGCTGCTGCTGAATGACTAAGGATGGGTAGTGCTGAGCATGAGACTAAACCCGATTCCGGCTGTGATCTCAATGACCGCTAGCCAGCCGTTCATGTTTCATTGCCTCAGTCTCTCCATGAGCCAATTTACCTCCCAGGGATCCTAGGGGTATTACAGATGCACAGAGGTGAAAACAGGCTGTCGTGATGCCAGGTGGATGTATTAAACTTCACATGTAATTGTGTGCGTAGTAGCGGGAGGTTTTTCACCCTAAATAGGTGAGGATTCAAAAGCATAAATAAGCAGGTTAAAGTAATCTCCGTCTCTGTACTAAAACAAAAACCAATGTCTTTATCTTTATTTTAGATTAAAAAAAAAAAAAAGCTTCCAAGCTAGCCCCTAAAAAGTTGGCTAAACTGAAAAAAGAGTTACATAAAGGTTCAAGTATCATGAGCAACCCAATCTTAAACTGACGATGCTGTGTTTAAGGACAGTGAGTGAAGATGTCATGTTCCTTCAGATAAAACCATACCGAACTTCAGCAAGCCATTGATTGATACATGTATCATATGTTCTAAATATTATTTAAAAAATTTTTTGTAATTGGGACCAAGTGCTTTGAAACATTTATGAGCAATGTGGGACATTTCGTTATACACTTGCAATGTGTATTGATCCGATCACATTATTTGATATGCCCATCGTCTATTATTTGGGTTGAGAACATTCAAAACCAAATATACCGGACTTCTTTGGGGTATATAAGTGTGCTTCATTCCTGTTGTCCTGGTGAGCCGCAGAGCTTTAAATGTTATTTCTCCTAGCCAACTGCAACTCTGTCCCCACAAGCCACCCCCTCTCTCCATTCTGTTTCCTGTGCAACCTTCTCAGTCTCTGGTAAGCTTTTTTTGCAAAACCCGTATGTCTAAAATCTACTAGCTGATTTTACATGTGAATCTTGCTATCTGTGTTTCTATTAATGGTAGCCTTTTACTCATTTTGTGGTTAAATGATATCTCAGTCCATATATATATCCCTCACTTTTAGATGTGCTTGAACCTACATTTCTATTACCTACATTTTTTGAGACTCTTAACACTCCTTACTTTTTTCTACCTTTGCTTGTTCTCTAGCCTCTAATCTCCATATGAATTTGACCTAACTCTTTAAACTGTCAGGTCAGGGACTTCTACATTCAGAGACTTGAACAGTTCTTTATATGACCCAGAGGAACAACCAAAAACCAACCAACTGGACTATCACGTTTTGTACGATCTGGTCTTCTCACCTCATTTTCATCAAAAATACCTTCATGTGAGGACCTTCTCTTCCATCAGTCTTTCCCTAGACAACCAGGTGGCTTGCTCATGGCTTCCGCAATTCTCAGCTTGTTCCCTTCTACTCATCTAAAACACAATGATCCCCCCAACCCCTGTATTCACATTGTCCTAGTACAAGTAATTTTCTTATGTCACTTTTCTGGGTTTATAATGGGAAGTGATTCCAATGCCTGTGTATTGCTTTCTTGAGTATCTGTGAGGTTGTCTGATATTCTAGGATTGTAAGTGCTGCATAGCAGAATGGTATTTAATTTACACGTGGGATGTTAATATCTTCAGCCTTTGATCTGAAGTGCTTCTATATTTGGAACATCATTTACAGTTCACGAGTGATATGACATCGCTTTGAACACTTTTGAGTGTGCTTTGTTGTATGAGCTAATAATATGGTATTGTAATTTGAAGATTTGAAGGCCACATGAAGTCAAAAGGCTTATCTGATACTAAACTTTGCTTCTCCTCATTTCTGATATCTGTCCTCTTTTGCCCAAATGTTCCAAGAGGCCATGAGGGTGCCTAGTATTTCTCTGCACCCAACCCTTCTGGAGTTTAACAGTAAAACCATTCTTACTAATGATGTGTGGATACTCGCTTCCCTGTGGTACCAATGCGGCTTTGTATTTCTGTTTGGAATTCATATGGAGAACCATTCTGTTCTTTGGGGATTCCTTCCTCATCATTTTTCTTTCCCATTGGTTTGGTGGTGCTGAGGATGCCCAAAGCAGGAGAAATCAGAGAACCAGTGCTGTCTGGAAACTCTAGACCACTCTGACAAGAATGGCAGTGCTCATTCAGGCTACCATGTTGGTAGAAGTGTGTATCAGCTGCCTCTCACTGGGGCTCCCATTAGCTTGTTATTTCCTTTGCTGCTGTATTGCTTTCATGACAGGAACACACTGCTTATCAAATGGTTTCTCTAAGCTCCCTTTTGTTTCTCCTCAAGCACTCCTGGTCATAACTATGTCCTTGACTCAGTGTCTTCTAGTCCTCTCATTTCTATCTGCAGGAGAGGTTGTTCACCTTCTGTTAAAGTGGCCCAGTGGTCCTTCCACTCTTGGTTGTGTTACTAACTAGTAATGTTCAAAGCATGACTTTATTCCTTGTGGCAAGTTATTCTCTCAAAGATGAACTATTAAAGATAAAATTTTTGAATTTAAGATCGAATGAATCCTAGTTCCTGAAATTGTAATTAAAATATACCTTGTTTCAAGACTGGCTTAGATATGATTAAATAAATATTTACTGAGTACCAACCAGGCACTATCTATCATTCTAGATAGCAAAATAATATAGAATAATCCAATGCTCTGTGAAGCCAATTGTTTCTTTCTAGGAATATGAATCATATATTTATAAAATGAGAAAATCATTAAGTTTTAGAAGTAAATTTTATTTGAGTTAGTGAAAAGAAAAAAGAGATAGACACCTATTGATTGTCTTTAATGGAAACTTGAAGTTTACTTCATTGTAGCTAGCTTACCGGTGAAAGCATATTATTCAGAATTATATTGGCTGATCCTGATAAATCAGTTTTTTTTTTTTATATTTGGAATATTTGTCTTTATCTGAGAATTCCTGTGTACAAGCAGAGCTTAAGGGTCTTGCATCATCATCTTTAGTAATATTAGTGGCAGAAAGATATAGTAATGATTAATACTATTGATACAATTTGCAATTAAGTGAGGAGACAGCACCACACTTGGATAGAAGATGCTACAATTGAGCCCCACCTCGTCCTGACTAGTTGCATGGCTTGGACAATAAACTGAACATCTTAAAGCAGTAGTGTTTCAGTTTCTAGATGGGCATATAACTTCCAAAAGGGTCATTAAAATGGCCGGCCTCACAAGCTATACATTATAAAAACTGCAGTAACAGTAATGATCTGTACTGCAGGTAAGATGTAGGTTGCAATACTGAGGAGCACTCCTGGTGCATGACTGTGATAATTGCAACCCTTGCCTCTCATCTGCCGTGTGCAGGTCTGGCCGACTGAAACACAATTTGTTGGTTGATGCAATCATTTGTTCATTCACCGAACCGTTCTCAAGTGTTTAATGACTGAGATACATAATGATAAATATGAGGCATACAAAGGTGAACATGACACAGATCACTGTCTTTAAGGCTAAAAAGGACCAGCATCACTAACTATGTTATCTTTTTAAAAAATTATTCATTTTCTTTATTTACATTTCAAATGATAGCCCCCTTTCAAGTTTCCCTTCTGTGAACCCCTCATCCCATCCTCCCTCCCCTTTGTCTCTATGAGGGTACTCCATCTATTCACCCACCCCCACCTCTCTGCTCTAGCATCCCCCTACATTGGGGTATCAAGCTTCTACAGGACCTAGAGCCTCCCCTTCCATTGATGTCAGATAAAGCCATCCTCTGCTACATATGCAGCTGGAGCCATGAATCCCTCCATGTGTTAGCTTTTTCCTTGAGAATCAGCTCATTTCAATATTAGTAAATGACTGAATACCCAAAGTCTTGATAGAAGAGATTTCTACATACTTTGACCACTTATCAATGTAACCTTAAAAAAATCTGGAGTATTCACATAGACATGGTCCTAGAGATGAAGAAAAAGTAAGGGATGGAAAAATTCTTGTCAGATGCTACAGTGCAAAGCTTTTGTGACTGTACTTTGTTGGCCCAAGCAGCTCATGACCCTGGTTATAATTTAGAGGCAAAAAAACCCCACTACATATGGTACCCTGATAACATGCTATGGAGGAAAAAAAAAATCACATAATAGAAAAACATGCAGCCTGAGGCATACAACACTCACAGTTTAGACACACACACACACTCTTAAAGTTCTTGCTAATTTCTGTAGTTATTATGTACTTGTAGGTATATTTATGTACCTTTTTGCATTAAAGGTGATAAAAATTGAAGCTGAACTGCTTAAATATTTAATTGTTATATATAGATTTGACAGTGGCGAGAACAAGATTTATGTATGTATGACTGTCTTATAATTTATAGAGAGTCCATGTTGGTTACAAATGCTAATTGTACTGGGATCAAAAGACTCAATAAATATTTGATGGATGAATGAATATCAAGTGAGAGACTCTGGTCTTCCCAAGAGTTGTGGATAGATTTTAAAATGTGTCTTTGATATTTAATGGTAACTTCTAAATTACATGGTTTGGTTTTAAATCAAACCAAAGAAGAAGGTTCAGGACAGCTGGGATGCAAGGTATGTATGTCTCATATCAGTGTAGCAAAGTCAGTCATTCAGGAAATTTTTGAGCTACTAGTTTAAGTGTTGATAACTTAAACCTACCTGCTAGCAGGGTATTTGGAATACCAGAATAGAAAAATACTTAAAATAGCACTTTTCATAATGCTAGTTTCCAAGAATATTGTGGAATTATGGTAAGATGACTATCTTTTATAGTGCTAGTTTCTAGGAATACTGTGGAACTATGGTAACATGATTCTTTTTATGGTAAGATGTGGAGTCATCATAGCTCCACAGAATGTGAACACATTGTAAAGCATGACTATGTACACATGAAAACAATGAGTAGTTGCAGTTATAACCTGGTCTTTATAACACTTACATTTCCTAAATGACTACGTTCTTGGATTCTCGTGTTCAAGTTAGTTGCAATAATGATTAGGTTGAAAACGATGCATACTAAGTCAAGAATATTTGTTCTGAAAATCTTACTGAAGATTAAGTGTCCCTAAAGGATACTAGGAAGATGGTATTGACATTGTGTGACTCCATTTAGACACTGTTAAAGAAACTGATGTATCTGGGTTAAAGGAAATTCATATTTCACAAGTCTGATATAGGGTCAGCATTCTTTGGAAAAAAAAACCAATAACAAGTGAACATTGCCAACACTGTGTTCAGGGTCTGAGAATACATCAATATGTTTTCTGGGCACAAAATTACATAATGTCTAAAAGGACAAAGAATGTATCATTTGCTTTAATACTGAAATAAACAACATTATTGAAGTTGAACATAGTATATATTATATTGTTTTTAAAGGGATTGTAATGTATAACAATTCCTTGACTTTCTATTTCTTTTCTAAACTACATTCATATCCTTAAGGAATTTAGTGTCTAAGTTTTTTTAAGACACATTTTTTTTTTTTTAAATTTATGGAATGTCTAGCTCACGGGCTCTAATCTAAATGTGGCTGTGGTCTCTACATCTGAAAAGACAAAGCAGGAGAATTGCAAGAGTCTGAGGTAAAAAAAAAATAAATTTATTACTCTATCAGAATTATTGATTTAACCCTTAGCATCTCTCCCTATGAAGCTTCAATTTTAGCATAAATATATTTTGGGGCAAATTTCAAGGTTGCTATGAAAGGCCTACCATTTGCTGGCTATGTTGAGGCTATTAGAAGTAGCTACTTAACCTATGGGGACGGGCCAGGTCTTGAGATCATATCACTTCCTAGGAAGGATTAGTGCAATTTTTCATAAGTACTGCCTACATGCCTTATTGGAATAATTTCAACAAATTTTAGCATCAATAAATTTTAAAGTTAGTCTTTATTGTTATTATTTCTTTATCCCTTTCTGTGCCTTTACTTTATATTTTCAATAAAATATTATCTTTTGGTTATTATTGTTAGACACACACACTGCTAAAATATAATTGCAACTCTTTTATTCCATTTAGTGTTATTTGTATTATGTAATTTCATGGCTGACCATTTAGTAGTAGATAATGAATAAGGAGCTCATTCCTGGGAGGGGTTATTTCTCCAGCTCTCAGCATTTCTGTAGCTTTCTGTCTAGGGTTGGGACGACTCCCTAACATTTACTCATGTTAGCGTGTCGATTGGCAATGGACTTCTTCAGATCATTTTTAGGCAGCCAAATTGTTGTGGTATCGACTATCACTGTCATTTGTGGGAAGCAAAAATCTCATAACAACTTTCTTTGTCCTCTGGTTCTTACAATATTCCTGCCTCTGGAGTGGTTCTGAGCCTTAGGTGCAGGATTTGTCCTGTAGATGTATCAGTGGGGTCTTGTGCTCAATAATCACTTGTTTTTCCCTTTCTAGAATTCTGACTGACGCTGACCACAAGACACATTACAGTGCTCACCTCTCAGTGGATCATTCAGATTTCTCTTCAAAAAGATACTCTCAATTTCCGGGAACTCTCTATGAAGAGTCATTCTGTTCTTACCTCTATTTACCTATTCAAATGTAAGCTGGGCTAGAGCAATGACTCTGCAGGTAAAGTTGTTTGTCATGCATGTCTGCCAACTTGAATGCAATCGCTAAAAAATCCATAAACTTATTTAAAGAACTAACTACATGAAGTTGTCCTCTGATCTCCACATGCAGAATATCATAGCACACACCTACATCTCTCTCTGTCTGTCTCTGTCTCTCTCTCTCTCTCTCACACACACACACACACACAGAGAGACAGACAGACAGACAGAGACAGACACAGAGACACAGAAAAATTAGAAAAGTTTTAAAAAAACATAAGCTTATTAATTAGTTAAATTAGTCATGTTATGGATATTAATCCCATTATAGGCTTATGATATATAATGTTCTGAGTTAAAGCCCTTAGCCACCCTCATACAGAAGTTCTTTGGTATGAAGAAGTATTCAGGCACAAATAAGTGTTTTTTCATAGTGGTGAAGTTGTAAGATATTCTCTTTGGATTCTCTGGTGGTACAACCATTTAGACACATGTGAGAGAGTTTTTCTTTTTATTTAACTTGCCCAGAAATAAAGAGTACTTAATTTAGAGATTCTAACATCAATATCAACTTCCTAAGATAATGCAGAAGTGATTATGATAGATTAGCTTTTAAAATGCATACCTGCATTTAGTTTCTTATAATAGAACCAGAAATATTGGACTTGTTATAATTGAATTCCTTGGTTAATTTTGATATTTGTTGGGGCATACTTATACTTGTTTTTTCTCATTTAATAACCTTACCTGTTTGTATTGTAAACAGATACCAGCAGTCAGACAATTGCAGTCATCAAGGAGTTAACTAAACCAGAAGCTGACAGAGTGAGAGAGGCTGGGAGCAGATGGTATTGTCAAATAGAGGTATAATTGCATTTAAAAAATCTCTGCAAAATAGTTTCTCAAGCTTTAGGTAACTTCGATGACATTTAGCAGGCTCTGGAAATCACTTAAATGGGTACAGAAATAAAAGAATCACAGATGAAAATGTCACCATCTGAATTTATCTTGAGTTTTACTGAGTTGAGACATCTGAGCTCTTGTAAATACCTAACAACTGTTTACAGCTCATAGAAGAGAATGTGTCATTGTTGTGGTATGTTTAGCTCAGTTAGGGGGAAAGGTCATTTTTGGCTGTCTTGAGTTTTAGTGTTCTAAAAGATGAAGTCTCTGGGAGAAGTATGAATTATCCCCGTTTCCAATACAGGAAACTCACTGGAGTATTTTGGGAATAGTAACTAATGCAATTACAGTTGAAGCTTCAGGGAGAACGGCCCCTTCTTCACTGTACAGTTGAGGTTCATCAAAACTACTGATAAGATGCAGTGAGCAATGAGACTTCTTTAATCACTACCTGAAAGTCCAAACATACCAATGGAGAAATCTAAGAGTTTTGTAGTTGGGGGATGTAGTATATCTGAAAGACCAGAGAAATATGTCCATAAAAATGTAGAGTGACGATAAAGTTGTGACATTAAACATAATCTTATTTACAGGTGGGGTGATGGAAGCCCGTGCAGGGCTGAGCCAGAACTAAGACTTATGTAGCCTCCAGCATAGCAACCTCTGAGATGATGCACGGTCAGAAATATTTTGTGATCAAGCTTATCATAGGGTTGTAGATGGAATCTAGTTCTCATCATACCCTGAACATAAACCAAGGCTGAAATGTAAAATCCCTGCTGGGCAGAATATACTACTGATGAGAAAATGGTTTTGAAATATAATCATTTGGAATTCAACTTTGGCCCCCCTTTTTTGTTTTGTTTTTAAGTAAATAACTTTACTTAATGTCTGTGGTCTTGTTTCCCCCTTTGATCAAGTGTAGACTCTCTTTCAGGGACCAAGAACTTTTGCATATAGGTAGAATCATCAAAACTGCCGAAGGAAGCATAGATTTTTCTCTAAACTCTTAGTGCAGTGCCTTGATTTCTCCAGCAGTGAGTGGCCTGCTGCTAGTTCACAAAGCAGTCTAGCCTGCTGTAGATACAATTGTTAGCATCACTGGACAGGCTAGCTGATTGTTAGATCTTCTTGTGCTGCAGCCTGATCAAGAGAGAATTTATTTTGTTAATAAGGAATGGTTTCTAATTCTAATCTCTGAACCAGCAGCAACAGTAGCACACGAGAACTTGGAAGGTCGAATCCACATACACATGCACAGAATCCAGAGCTGCATCCAAGATCAGGCGTGGATTCAATTTAAATTAAAATTCCACTTTCTCAAAGAAATAATTAATGTGTGTGTGTGTGTGTGTGTGTGTGTGTGTGTGTGTGTGTGTGATGTATGGAGTATATGCATGTGAACATGCTGCTAGGATATACCCATACACTAGCATACAGATGTTAGAATAGGATGTCGGCTGTCTCCCTCTATTATCTTTACCAAAGCCTCAACCAGAAAGGTGCAGTGTTTGCTAGGGTGACTGACTGACCAGAGAGCTCTTGGGATCTCACCGTCTTTCCGTTCTAAAATGAGGGTTACCAGACAGCGTGCCCCTGCCATGGGTAGTGAGGATTCAAACTCAGGTCCTTACAACTTGCAGAACAAAGGTTATTACTCAGGCCCCAGAAATCTTCCTTATAACATAATTTCCAGAAGAGGGAGAGATTTTTCAGCAGTTAAGAGCACTGGTGGTTCTTTCAGAGAGCCCAGGTTTGAATCTCATGTATAACTTCAGTTTCAGGGTATTGAATACCAGTTCTGGCCTCCTCTGGATTGCATGCATGTGGTATACAAACTTATACTCAGGCAAATAAAATAAAATTAAATATATTTAAAACCACCACCACCACCACCACCACCACCAGACCTTCCAGTTGATTTTCATATGTGAGATAATTTAGAAATGACTCATCTGGAGTTAGCTTTTCTGTGCGTTTATAGTTTTGGAAATGAATCAGCAAAGTATGTCCAAGTGTGTTATACTTTGCCACTAGACTCTAAACAGATGTGTTGAAATGACAGTGTATGCAAGATACTTGTCTTTCTAAAGTGTAGTATTGACATAGGCCAGACATATTTTGCCCAGGTCCTCCTAGTGTTCTTATTTCTAAGACTGCTAGTTCCTGCTTACATAGCATCTCTTAGCATGTAGTTATCAACTTACGGACAATGATGGTGTCCTCTGGGGGGTGAGAAGATGATTAGGAGTCTGGAAAACAGATTATGGCACAGGGATATAGAGCTGACCTGACTCTGAGAGACCAGGAAGGAGGCAAAACTTCTGTGTATTTGATGGGAGAGTCACCTGTGGTTACTTCTTAGGTTCTGGCGTCCAGTTTTTCTTGCCTCCAGGACATACTAACTTTCCTCTGAAATAGGGAAGCCAATGGCAGCTGTGGCAACTCCCCCACACCATCTCTGGCAGGTTAAAAAAGAACTGGGTGTGATTTACAAGATGCTCATGCTCTTCAGAAAATAACTTCTCCATGAATTGCTGCAGAACAAAGTTGAAGGTCCTCCTGGACTCATTAGGAAAGGAGAGCATGGCGTGAGCCATGAGTTCACTCCTGCACCGCTTCCTTCCGCCGAGTCTGACATTTTTATTGTGTGCATTATGACATGCATAGCATCTCAATTCAGTTCCATCTACTCAAGGCCACTGTTGGATGCAGGTTTTGGATAATAAACTTATAAAAAAAAAAAAAAAAAAAAAAAAAAACCTTAAAATGCTTCCCAGATGCTTGTGCCAGCACACCAATTACTATACCCATACTAATGCACTATCCTCAGATTTGAAACAACCTTCCTCCCTTTTCTTCGATTCCCTTAAAATCCATTTTTATCCACATTTCCTAGTTTTTCAAAAACTATTCTGTAATGTTCTGTAAGTTCCTTGGCATGGCTAAGCCTTTTCCATGACAGCCTGTGTTTTCCTCTTATCCTCTGTGGAGTCTTAGTGATGTGTTTGCATTTGAAGAACCTGTGGTGATTTCTGGATCCCTTTTCTAAAATAGATCTTACGACCTGTGTCATCACAGAGTTGCTATTAAGCAAAATGTTTGTTTAATGACAGGGAAGAAATCTTGTGTTGTTCCCCTCCAGGGGAGTCACAGCAGATGTGAATTGTCGGGGTGCTGCATGTGTCCTCTGTGACTTCCATTACCCCATCCCAATTTTTCTATTCTGTCCTTTCCTATCAGCACTTTAACTTCCCCAAAGAGAACTGGTGAATTCAACTGACATATTTTCTTGCAAGCTGTAGGATCAAACACCATGTTTGATTTTTCAACTATCTTAGCCCCGCAGCTGCACGAGATAAGAGATTATTTTCTACAGCCAGAGAGAGTTTCTGGGTTTTTATTTTATTGTATTTTTGGTCAGTGCCTTGAGCCAAGAATAGAGTATTTTGATCTTGTCAGACTATTGCTTTAAGTCGTTCATCTCTGAAGCGTTCCCCCAATTCTACAGGCCTTGAATTTCTCAAGCTCTTCCTTTGGCTTTTTATAAGAAAAGGCATGTGTTTCTCATAAACCTTGTCTTCAGTGGATGCATTATTCCAAGTGACCACAGGAGATAACGTCTAATTTTTCACCACACACCCTGAACTGCAGCTTCATGAATCATTATTTCCCCAAGGCCCTTGTTCTCTTTTCGCTGAGGGTTTTCTGCATGTGTTGGTTGGAGCTCTTAATTGCATGCACCACAAGTCAGTGTAAGCTAATTTACAAATGATTTAAATAAGAGATTCTGGAAAGCGATTCTGGAATTTTTGTAAAATTTAGGAAACCAGGCTTAGCAGGCAGTGTTTTAGTCTTGCTCCTGATTTGCCCCTTCTCCCAGTGACACAGGACATTGTTGCCGGGGCCACTTCCACTGCTAACTTGGGAAAGGGGTTTTGGTTATAGGAAGTGAAAAGCTGGGTTCATGTTCAAGCCTGTATCATGGTTTTTATGAGAAACAGGACCCAAAAAATAGAAGAACCGGTCTTAGAAAAAGAAGACAGGAATTAAGAATTTGCTCTAAATATAATTCTGAATTTAGTGTAATGGTGACATCTTCAGAATATACTGATGGAAAAATATGTTGATTCTTGGTGAATTGTTGGGATTAAAGTGAGTTCATGTCTGGTGTACAAGGATCCCTCTCTCTATAACTAAAGTTAGCAGCAGCTGCAGATAGCTCACATCAGGACTAAGGGAAAAAGCCAAGTATGAGTTCTGGACATGTGCTTTTCATGGAAGAGGTGCTATCTGGTCATGGAAACACAATCTGACTGGTAACTCAAGACCATACCAGTACATAATTGCTTCCCATCCAATTGCTTAATCTTGGTCTAGTTTAGCTTTTGTTCCACTAGCAAGTACCTGGTGACCCATAACTTACACTATACATAAGAAAAACAGGAACTGGTAGATGACTATAGACATCATTTTTCACTCAACACCACACACACATGTGAATGTATATATAATATATATATTATATATACTTTATATATATATATAATATTATAATATTGTCAGGAAATCTATTTTTTCTATATCAAGTTTTAGACCTTAGAGGAGTCATAAAGATTCTTTATTAAATTACATACAATTATATTTCTAGTAATCCATGGGATAATTATATATATATATATATATATATATATATATAATAAATAATCCTATTTAATATAATCATATTTGTGTTTTATATACATAATGTATATATGTATACATATCATTATACATACATATGTATATATATCCAATTATATATATGTGTATATATATGTGTGTTTATATCCAGTAATAAATACATATATATGTATATATCACATTATTTACATTTTGTGTCACTATGAATGTTATCTGCTCTTATTTTCTCCTGTTCTGTGAATTTAACAGCACAGTGGCTTTCTGTGCTTGAGACTGGAAGCAAACTGAGAGTAGTGTGGTTTAAGGTTGATAGAGCCTGACTAACACCCTGCTTCTGGTTTTTATTAGTTGTGCAACCTACTGAAAGAAGGCAACTCCTTGGAGACTCTTCCTTCCTGAGGTTAATTGTTTTGGTTTGGCTTAGTTTGTTTGTTTGTTTTTTTTCCTAGAGGTTGAAAGGCTAAAAAAGTATATGGATATTATCTACCAGGCTATCTGGAGTTCAAGTAATATAATCATAATAAAGTGTGTGACCTGCAAGCAGCCATGGAGTTATTAGTATAGACCAGCCTTTTTATTCTGTTGTTGAAGAAGCTAAGGACCAGAGGAATAAAAATAACTTAATTTTTATGTCACTATAGACTTGGATCTAAACTCTCGACTCTCCACTTAAAACCAAGGGAAACAATTCAGTGTTGAATGGTCAGGAGGCAGATGACTCACACAACAGTACAGAAGGCTACTCTTTCTCTGTACACTTCCCAAGTAGGAAGAAAAGTGGGTATGCTTAGGAAAACCTTCCCCAAGCAGGAATCTCAGTGTGCATTTTGGTGAATGTATTTGACATTTCTATATCTGAGTTCTGTTTCTAGATTTTTCAGCTAGCAATCAACTCTGAAATTTTATCTTAATTAAATATTGTGTGTGGTGTTTGCATATGTATATGCTCACACGTGTGTACACATGTGGAGGCCAAAAGCCAGTATTGGGCATCTTCCGTGACAATTCTTCACCTTAGCTTTTGAGACAAGGTCTCTCTCATTGAAGCTGAGGATTAAGAATTTATTGTCTTGCTTGTTCGTTGACTATTTGCATCTATTGTGTTGCTAGACCCTCAACCTAGAACTGACCTTAATATATGCATGTAATCAAAATGGTATAAAAGCATAAAGGAGGAGGGGGGATGGGATGGGGAGTTCTAAGGAGGGAAAATGGGAAAAGGGATGACATCTGTATTGTTCATAAATAAAATATCCAATAAAAATGAAATTAAAAAAATTGGCTCTAGCTGCAGGCCAATAAGTCCTGAGATCCTTCTGTTTCTGTCTCTTTGACAGTTGGAGTATGCTTTTAAACTACTGGCTTTTTACAGGGGTGTTTAGATCAGACTCAGGCCTTCATGCTTGTGTAGCAGACACTCCTGTTTGAGCCATCTCTCCAGCCTCAACTCAGGAATTTAAGAAACGCTAGATTTGCTTTTTAAAGCAAGATCATGAGTAATAATGAATATACCATTAATAAAACTTTAAAGGTACAGTTAAATCACACTTGCACAAAGAACCTAAGTTGCATTGTTACCCCAGCCCAGTGCTTAACTGTCTTCATCTGCTTGGTAGGTTTGCTCATACTCCTTCATGGTTTACGATGCACACTCACCTTTAGGCAATCGCCAGTTACTTTCTGTTGCTGTAGAATCATTCCTCTGCCCATTTCACATAAATGCATGTGTGTGATATGTGGTCTTTTGCAACTGGTTTCTTTCATTCAACGTTATGTTTTTTTTTCCCCCTCTATTTTGTAGCATGTTTGTTGTTTCATGCTTTCTGATCTCTGAATCTCAGTTTGCTATTGATGCAGGTCCTATTGATTTGACAAGGAAATGAGGGCCAAAAATAGTTCCCCTCCCTCCAAATTTGCCACCGGAGAAGGCTGTGTCTACACTCACCCACTGAGTAGCTTCCCATTGGGAATTCACCAAGGTTGAGTCCTCTGGCCTTCTTCCCACCCTGCAGGGGGAAATGTTTACATCCTTGTCTCTGATGATTATGCCACTAAATGGTTGGAAAATTGCCCATGTAGGAGGTGGCAGCTCAGATTCCAGCAGGTTAATAACAGCGTTGCCATGCATATTTCTGAGCCAAAGTGACACACCTGCCATTGAATGGAGGAGGAAGGAGTAAGCCCTTCATGTGGAGACTATGCAATGGTTTATGTCAGTGTCTCAGTTGAAGGAGACTCTGACAGGGGGAATGTGTGTTTGCTGGCTTTACTGGTTGTGTGAGTGAAGTGGTATTGGATAGAAGTATAGTAGAAAGTTTGGATGTCAGAACTGGGTCAACACTGTGACCTTGTACCAGTGATGCAGCCTTGGAACCTCAGATTTCTCACATATGTCCCCCATCTCTAAAACTCATAGAGTTGCGAGACCAAGAGTGTTTAGCATCTTGAAAGAGTCAACTTGCTGACTATTAATTTTCACACCCGAGAGTCAGGACTACTTTGGCCGGCTCCCTTTCTAAATGTCTTCAATGAAGTTCTAGCTTTCTAAAATAATAAAAATCTTCAGTGATTGACAGAACATTTCACCTTAGAACTAAAATCTCATTTTCTCTCTTCCTTTTCCTTTCTTTGCTTCACTCATCCTCAACTCCCCGCCCTCTTCTCTGTATTTTCTTTTTTATCATGATCTCTTCCTTATAGAACTGAAATTGTTAGAATAACTCCAGTAAGTAATATTTATACTACTTGTTGTATTGTATCTTTTCTCAACCTGACTGCATTTGTTCCTCACAGTAGCTCTGGTGAAAGCTATATCATCATCATCATTATCATCATCGTCATCATCATCCACATTTCAAAACTGGGGATAATATGATTTGCCAAGAGTTGCACTGTTCATAGGTAGTGGGGATCGCCTACATTAGCAGATACCTAGAGTTATATACATCAGATGTATTCACTCCTATTTCTCCTGGCTGGCAGTCTGAAGTCAAGATGTTAGCCACAGTGGTTCCTTCCAGAGGTTACCATGAGAATCTGCCTTGTTTTTTCACCCAGAGTTGGTTGCTGCTAGCAATTCTCATGCTTTCAGGCTTGCAGCTGACTGACTGCAATCTCTGTCTTGACCTTCTGTGGCATTGTTCCCTGTGTGTATGTGTTTATGTTTGAGTGTGTGTGTGTGTGTGTGTGTGTGTGTGTGTGTGTTCTGTGTCTGAAAAAACATCCCCTTTTCTTCCTCTTCCAAAACCCCTAGTCTTGGAGATGTTCAAAGAAAACACCAAGTACAGTTGCAGAATTGGAGGACCGTTTTACGGATAGAAGGACTAGAAAAGGGTCAAGCCACAGATGCTTAAGCTACTTTGCTTATTGCGGTGATGAAACACCATGACCCAAATTCGAGATGTGAACGAGAGGGTTTATTTGGCTTACACTTCCACAACACTGTTCATCATTGAAGGAAGTTAGCAGGATAACTCAAACTCAGCAGGAACCTGGAGGCAGGAGCTGATGCAGAGGCCATAGAGGGTGCTGCTCAATAGCTTGTTTCCCCTGGCTTGTCTAGCATGCAGGACCATGAATCCAGGCCCACCATAGGCTGGGCCTTCCCTTATTGATCACTAATTGTAAACTTGCCTTACAGATGGATCTCATGGAGGCATTTCCTCAACTGAGCCATTACCTTTCTCTCTGATGACTGTAGGTGAGGTCAAGTCGACACACAAAACATACCAGTACAGAGGTGACCTTTGATTTTGCTTGTTTAAATGGGGGCTGGGCAGAATAAAGAAGAAAGGGACCAAGCGCACCCAGCACCCATACTCTGAAGTGTGTGAAAGTGAAAACACCGCGAAGGACGGGAAGGAGCAAATATAGGAATGATCAGGTTAGTCCTGCAGATGTGGAATCTTCTACCTTTTTGTAGGTGAGAATAGAAATTTCCCATTTAATATTCAATCCTTAGTGGTAACTATAGGTGATGTTAACTGCCTAATGAAAGGAGAGGATTATTACACTTTTAGAAGTAAAATATTCCAACCAAGTATCACCACCTCATACACCAAAACAAACAAACACAAACAAAATGATATTTGAAATGACTAGGCCAAGGATAATAACCAGTAGCCATTTACATCCTAGCTCTGCATTATCTGAAGTTTAGTAAAATCTTGAAAGTTGGAGGCGGAATTCCATGGAAGAAAAAACCAGAGTTGAAATGCTACTGCATCTTTAGATGCCGGTCACTGGGCACTAAAAAGAAACTAGGTTTATGAAAAGAATTTAAAACACTGGATAGGTTCCAAGGCATCATGACAAGGTTGAGATTGCTTCTCTCAAGCCCATGGCTTTTCCCTAAATATGGGACAGTATAAGGTAGAGATCACTTCCACCGTGGTCATGACTCTGCCACTAGTGTGGAACAATATCAGAACTGGGCATTTGCTCAGTAAGGTAAGCAGAGAGAAATTCGGAGCTTTTGGCATAGCATGGAGCCAGTAAGGGGGCAGATGTATCTCTCCCAGAGGCGCATGGGAGGAGGAAGAGGCTGACCACAGCTTTACGTGCTAATCAAGCCCAAATTTTCTCTGAACAGGGATAACTCAGCTCATCAGCTATGGAATCCAATTCCATAGCTGCTCTTTTAAACTTGTTCTTCATCATATAGCCCTGACTGTGTTTGACACTAACAGGTACCAGAGGTACTCACAAGGACTCTTTCTCTTTTGGTGTTGTTCCTGCTTCAGATTCAGTGTTTCCTACACAATAACACTTTGGTTCTTACTGCACTTTTCTAATCATGGATAGCTGTAGTCTTAAACCTGGTCAGACTGAGAACAGCACATCCTTTCCCCATATATCCCTGGATGGGATTGAGGATTGTGGATTAGCAAAAGGTAGGATATACATTGAAGCTCACTTAACAGGTAGTGAGATGCAGAAGAAGCCTGTTTTTAAGGGTGAAGAAGCCACTGAGCTTGTTTTGGGACAAAAACAGTCTATAGATTCCAGCACGATACTGATTGGTGTGAGTTTCTACTCACCATGTCTTTTTTTTATTGAAATAATGATGTCATCAATAACTGAAGTGCTGGTGTAAAGTACCAAAGGATGCTTTATGACTCTATAATGCTATTCATTTATGCATTTAGTAATAATTCTTCAACTTCTATCACATGGAAACTCTAGGGCATCACAAATGCAAATACAAACAAGAGGCCATAACACTCATATCCTTCCCTGACAGAGTCTAATAAATCATGGGTACTTAAGAACTATACGTGCTTGGCTAAAATACCAATCCAAAGCAAACAAACAAAACAAGTGGGAAAGGGTTAGAGAGAGTACCCCACTGTGATGCCTAAAAGGTGTTTGAATCTAGATGTCTAGATACATCGTGGCTTTGCTCCTCTGTTAATCAACAGACTTGCTGGGGCAGGGCGGCAGGGTCTATTGTCTAGAATTCTAGATTGACTGACTACCTTCGCAGCCCTGGAGTGTGGCTCACAATGGGAATGCAGCCTGCATCTCCAGAGGACTGCAGGGAGCTTGTGATTGGTTAGGCTATAATTAGCCAACTGATGATCTCTCCAGTCATCCCCCACTGGCAAGAGGATGCTTTGCCAGCACTCATCCAGTCAGCCAGTGCTCCACCCTCTTTCAACAAAGGACATCTCACTTATCACTCAGACACCTTCCTGACAGAGCATGCTTTCACTCAAAAGAGAGCAGCAAGGAAGGGTGTCTTGAAAATTTTGAGTCACTGAAACCATAAAGCAAGAGTAGAATGAGGCTTCCTAAGTGGATAATTTGTCCCCTACCATTTCCTGCTTTCCCCCTTTCCTTTTCCTTTTTCTTTCTTTTTTGTATTTAACAATTTCTACCAGACACGTGCAGTATCTATCATTTGCTCAGCACATAGAAGTTGGAGCTAAGACTGACTGCTCCTGAATGACTCATTTGTTGTGAGTTGGAAATCCCTCCCTTTCTTCCAGGTGCTTATGCTATTTGGGCAAGGATAATTTTACACTGACTTCCTTTGCCTGAACTCCACAACACTGACAATAAAGATATTGTATAATATTGACATACAGATCCTTTACAGATGTTTTGCTAGACAATAAGTGTAATGTATTATTAAATAATCTTTGGACTTGGAGAGATCTCAGGATAAGCCATGGACCTGGTATTTATGAGTGTCGCTGCCGTGATGTAAGCCATGCCAACATTGAGATAAACAGTGTGTTTCATCCTGTGCTCTGCCTAGAGTGATTCCATTTTATAAGCAGCCTTTGGTTCTGTTTTGAGCACACATACAGAGGCAGGCTGACTCTTCATCGAGTTTAGCAGGTGGACACCTTCTCCTACCTGCTTCTAGCACCACCTGTAAAACACAAAGTGATCATTCATTCTGAAACTAAAGAGGCACCATCCACAAATTACAGATGTACACCAGGAAAGTAGGAGCCCATGGACATATTAAAGCTGCAACCCCACACAAAGAATTGCAGGCAGCTAAGGTGTGCTGAGAGTGGAGGAAACAATCTTCCCCGGGGATGAGCACGCCAAGTGGTTATTCAATATCAATGGTCAGCCCTGAAAACATCCATATGACATCATATTGGGTGATCAGGTTATATTTAGGAGCTAATGGAAAAAGAGGTCATGAATTTGAAAAAGAGCAAGGAGGGGTGTATGGGAAATTATACCCCTTGTAGAGAAAAGAGAAATTGCGTAACTATCTTATAATCGTGAAATAAAGTTAAAAAAAGAATATTTTAGGAAAAATATACAAAACATATGAGGCATGGGGAGACCAGTGGGTAAAAGCTTGATAAACAAGCATGGAAATCTGAGTTCAAGTCTCCAGCATCTAAGAGCCAGAGCCTCTCTGTGATCTCAGGACTGTGCTTAGCAGAGACAGGGAGATCTCTGGGACTTGTTCCCAAGCTAATGCTGCTGATACAGTGAACACCAGGTACAGTGATAGACTCTGCCTGGAATAAAGGACCAAAGTAAAAATAGAAGAGGTTAAAGAAGACATCCTGGTGTCAGATTCTGGCCTCCAGACTTACTAGAATAAATGACTGTATTTTCACATACATATGTGTGTACGTCTACATAGTCTACACATTCACACATATACAAACGTATATCCACAAAGTTTATTTTTATCTATATCTAATCATCTATATCTGTGCCTGTATCAGTATAGAGATATTTAATGATATATCTAATACTATAGATAGATCTAGATAATAGTATAGTTATATAGATTAGATATAGATATTTATATAGATATAAATACACACACATATCAAAGTCAGAGCTGATAATTTAGTGGCTGCACTGTTAATGAGGGGTACAAAATATTCCCATTGACTCCATAAAGAGGAGACAACTTAGCACTGTGAGGATAACACAGTAATTAACTTTTCCACTGGCCTGTCATTTGACCACTTGGTATATGTATGAAGGTGTCAACAGGCAGAGAACTAACTCCCCCAAGAGCTTCAGCTCAGCACATGCTCTGCTTCTTGATGGCCTCCATTCAATTTGCCATCTGTCCATTCATATTTTGTCCATTCAGACCTCTGCCACTCCTCCAGCAGTCTATTCCTGTGCAGCTAGACTCAATTCTGCACCTGGCTCAACCTTGAGACCCCAAAGTTTGTCTCTGCTTAAGTCAGAAGAGTCAGGAAGATCGAGAGTTCTAGGCCACCCTTGTTATTAAACTGGCCCAAGTCCTTGGCTCGGAGGGAAGCAGCCTTTTCAGAGAAATAGAAACTACACATACTGTTTGCCTCCCAGCCCTGTGCCTCCTCAAATGCATTCAAATCAGGTAAACCTACTTTCCTCCATTCTTTCAGCAGACTTTTCCTAACTTGTCCATCTTCCTCCCCATATCAGCTCTTAGGTTCACCTGAAGCATAAGCCACTCTATGACTTGGACCAGACATACCCAGCCTTTCTTCCCACAGACTTGATGCCCTGCTCAACAGGAGGTATCTGGAGGAGACCATCAACAGACCTATAATCTATAGAAGGCTGAGATGTTAGACTGACCCAAGTCCCTGGCCAAGAGGAAACCAGCCTCTTATGGGAAATAGAAAATACCCTTTTTGCACATCTCAGAAATCTGACCTTCATCTCATTGAGGGCAGACTGACAACAGCATCCTGTTATCTTAACCCCACAGAATTCTTTTATCTTAAAGACTACAGGTCCCCACTCTGCTTACAACAATCCCTTTGTTTGCAGCAATTTTCTTCCCCTCAATGCTCCCTGACCATTCTCCCACTTGACTTAAATCATCCCATGAAAACCAACCTCCTTTTGGCAATGCTATTCTCCCTTCTCTTGGTGACAGCTTGGCAGTTTGTACTTAAGTACAGCTTGGTTCTTTGGCCTCAGTGTGGCTCTGGTGGTCTCACTTTCTTGTAAACCTTACACTTAATGACAGAAAATGTGAGACAAGTGGTGGATCAAATGAGATCCTGTCTCTAAAACCACAAATGCAAACCAGTAACACAACAGCAAACATACAAACAAACCAACCCAACTAAACACCCCAGAAACCTAGTAAATAAACCACAAGGGAAGAGCTCCTCCCTATGTCCTGAATTACACGTTCAAAGCAAAACGAGGCTACAGAGGAATACGTTAGGGTTGATTACTCGCAGTGTGGATGTTGCCATAGACATATTCTTTTTGGATAGGTCACAGGAACTTGAGCAGAGGTGCTAGTTAAGGGGAAAGATAATTTGTCAAATACTTCCTCTTAAACAGCATGGATGCAATAAACTTCTGCCTAATGAGACAGCATTCTCTTGTAGTGCCAAGTGTCCATGTTAAAAGTTGTCTTCATGCTTTACTATGTAGACTCGGTGGTTATTGAGGATAAATTCAGTATATTCCACCATTATACCTGCTGGAAAAGAGCATACTGCAATATTAAAGAATTTGTTGTAAAATTTTTTAAAAAATAATTTTAGATGTGAATGAAGTATGATTCAGTGAATCTAGATAGTAATTTTACTGTTATTGTATATTAATTATATTACAATGAGTTTAATTGTGATTTTCATAAATGCTCATGATATGCCTTATAATATTAAGCAGAATAAAATCATCTATAAAAAACCAACATATTCAAACTAAATGCCCGTTTGTACAATACGATGACTTTTTTCTTGTGATATCCTATGTGGTATTAAACATGATTTATACAACTCACAGGTTTTTTAATGTAAATTTTGCCTTGGAATTGGTGATCCCAATACCAGGTACAAACGTCAGGTTCAGTCTTGGAACTCAAGTATTTCCTTAAAATTTCCGTTCTTCTTGTGTCTTATTACCCCCACCCTAGTTGTAGCTCTGTTTCAATGGGCCACATGACAAGCATGTTTTTATTTGCAAGCTTTAAGGCACCCGTTGTCACCACCTGGCGTTGCCTGTGCTGTCTGAAAGCATCACAGGTCATAGATAAACAAATATAGTTAATATAACCCATTTATCAAAACAGATCGCTGGACTGATGTGATCCAAGGATCCTGTTTATTCGAATCTATGTTCTAGGTGCACTCACAGAGGACTGCTTGTTCTGCTGTTGTTTGTTTGTTTTTTTGCCTATTAGTTGATTACTATGGTATCTACCTTGTGATTCTTCTTTCTGGTACTGAGTTGTCTGGAGCTGTCCATGCACCATCAGTACCACTTTATGCTGTGAAAGAGGAAAGAAAGGGCTTTTTACTTCTTTAAGGAGTAAAGGCTCACAGCCATAACAGACACACATTGTTTCAGATAAGATTCATTGTCAATAATTAGTTAAAGGAAACCCCCTAACTATGAAGGCAATTTAAAAAACCATCCTAAAAGCAGGGCATGGTGATGCATAGCTTTGATCCCAGCTCTTGGAGGACATAAGCAAGCAGATCTCTATCTCTGTGATTTCCAAGTCAGCCGGGGCTACAAAGGAGTCAGCATGGTGAGGCTCTGTGGGATTGCAGAGAAGGTAGGGATAAAATCTAGTTGTTGAACCTAAAGAACTTGCAGAGTGACATGTGTTCTCGGCTTCCAAGTTGAATGTTTTCATAAATACCTGATAATAATAAGGCAGGAGAATTTATTTTAGAGTTGTGTTTCAGTTAGATTTACTGAGGGTTGCATATGAATTTTCATGTTTGGTTTCTAAATTATGGTGGGTTTTTTTGTAATTTTAAAAGATACTTCATGTGTTGGATGCTAGATATTTATTACCAAAATCATTCTTTCACCTGAGTTAAGTTCAAAATAACTCAGAATGCTAAAGGATCATCTTTCTTGTTGTCTCCCACTTCATCCAATAGAGTTTCATTAGTTTTCCTTCTGTGTTTTGCCATCTGTTTCTGGATTATTTTTGTGACTTGATTTATCTTCAATGCTAATTCATTATTTTATACCCATTTTGAAAAGTTGTGGTTTCCCTGGAGTTTATAGAATGAATCTCATTTCATAATCTATCTTCAAGTAATTTGAAGTATAGTTTAATAATTTCAATTAATATGATTTCAATTGCTTCCCCTTTGTGTATGTATGAGTGCATGTGTGTGTGTATGTGTTTGTGTGTGTGAGTGAGTGTGTGTGTGTATAGGGGATGTTTATGTGGGGTGGAGGCTGGAGGCACAGCACAATCTCAGGTGTTATTCCTTTGTTTTCCAGACTTGTTTACTGGTCTGGAACCAGCCAAGTAGTTTAGGCTGGCTGGCCAGAAAGCCCAAAATATCTGCCTGCCTCTACTTCTCAAGTGCAGGGAATGCACGCCAGCTTCAGTGTGTGGTTTTTGGAGTATGTACTTAGGTCATCATGCTTGCAGTGCAAACATTTTACTGGAAGAACTATCTCTACATTTCCAGGTGCCACCTTTTCCTTATTTTCATTATTTTTATGATACATTTGATTTTTGGAAGTTGTGTATCCCTAAAACCCATTGCTTTCTTTATCCTAGTCAAAAACGAAATGTCAGCACTTTTATATTTAAATTCTGAAATATTTATTAGAATGGTTCTTAATAATACGACATAGGTTTCTCTGTAGGTTCTTTGGTAATGAATCTTCTATAATTTCATTTATGTAGAGGTGAGCCTGGGGCTTCCTGCTTGTAATCCCACCACTCTGGAGGTGAAGGCAGGATGATTTCTGTTAGTCTGGGGCTAGTGTGAACTGCATAGAGAATTCCAGAAGGCTCTGGGATGCCGTGTTGTGGGCATCTTTCTGGAAAAAGCACCCCCCGACATCAATGTGGATGAGAGTGGAAGAGAGGAGCTGTCACCAGAGGATCAAAGCCAGGACAGCTTCTGAAAGGTTTCTCTTCTAATCCACTTTGCATCCTCTTTTTATTCTCTAAAATCACAAGGTGACATGAGCAAGCAATCAAGAATTTACAGAGCCGTATGTGGCAGTCAGCAGGTTGTTAAGGGCAAAGAGCCACTGTTTCAGCTGTTTCTCTAAGTCATTCTGTTTCAGGTAGCAAGTGAAGTCATGCTTGGCAAAGCAGAGCAAACAGTGCTTTAAATAAATCACCAAATAAATCAATAAATCAGTATTTAATAATTTGTCATTTTTAAATCTTATTTTACTCCAGCAGTCTTAAGTCGTTTTATTTAAATAAGAATGTTTTAAAATTTATATCTAAAAGAATAATTCAGTGGTGAAGGGAATGTTCAGTAAATTTGAAAGTATTTCTAGTTAAGTAGTCACTTTATTGGCTATTAATTTACATAGCTTTTGATGAAAAGTCTGCGGTGTTCCCATATAGAAGCTCTATTGTATAATGATAACCTGACTTCAAGTTGAAAATACTGTAAGTCCAAAATGCATTTAGTACATCTCACCTCCTGTTCATCAAAGGTCGGCCTCCTTCACTACACAAGCACTAAGATCACTTACATTACCATAGAGTGGTGCAAATTCATCTCCCGCAAACCCATTTTGAAATTAAGTATCAATTAGTTCATATAACTAATTAATACCTGCGTCTAAAAAAATGCTGGTACCCTTTAGAGTTATCACCACTTTATCCTTGCCATCATGTGGATGAAGGACACCTGTCTTGCTGACCTTGCCCGGCACCATGAGACAAACTCAGCAGACTGAGAAGAGATTAAACTTCAAGCCTGAAGTGCGGTTCCTATTGCCCATTTCTTGCTTCTGCACCGTCGCATAGTTTTAAAAACTGCAAGTTGTTTTGTCTTACCTTGGCAGCTGCACTTGTTTTTCCGTCTGTGATTTTTATTATTCTGAATGCATTAAACATGTTCCTTTGTTTTCCTTGCTTTACAATGGTTTTGGTTTGAAGGTTTTAGTTTTTGTCTGTTTTTAATATGCATCTGCTTGACAGTTTCCTTGGATTCTATGGAGGCCATGTTTAACCATGCCTCTTTTGGGTCCTTCTTGACATGTTTTCTTTTGTTCAGTGGATGTCTGATACTTTGCATTTAAAAACTGCTCTGTTCTGCCTCACTAGTCTTCTTTGTATTTCTATTATATACTTTTTAAACTCAAAGCGTGCTTTCAAATTTATGGGACGTCTTTCCTTTGGTTGTATGAATTTACAGACGAACCTATGGAAGGCATTCTAAACCTTGGTTTCTTTCTTTCTCCAATGCTTGTCATGTTCATTTTGTTGAGTCTTCTGCTTCTGATAAAATTTTCATTTACCCTTTCTACGGATTCACCTTGGCAATTCTGCGTGTTTAGCTTCTGCACACTGCGGTAAGTGACTCACAGAACTCCTTGGCTTCTCTGGGCACGCCAACATGATGCTCATCCTACACCGCCACGTGTAAACTATGCAATAGCACTGCTTTAAGAAAGTGGTGTGCATTCCTTGTTTAAAACATGGGATACTGGTGGCCAGTGAAGTTGCTCAGAAAGTGATATCGGCAGATTTTATCTACACAGGGTTGCTAATGGCCTTCAGGTTATTGAGATGCAGAGTGAGACAGAGCTTGAGGTGCCCATAAGACACAATAACAGGGTGCAAATTTAGATGAGAAACACCTCTGTGTCATCCAGTTTTTACTATACATTATAATTGTCTACTCATAATAGATAATTACGCTAATAATTATTGTTTTGATGCATTTAGTTTTTTTATTTTTTAATATATGAGTGGACTTTTTTTAAAAAAAAAATGTATATGTGCACTACATAGTACCTGTAGTGGTCAGAAGAGTGGGTGGGGTCCCTCAGAACAGGAGCTCTAGATGGTTGTCTGACACAGTTGGAGCTTTGGGAAATAAGCTGAAGTTCTGGGGAAGAGCATTGTCTGAACTGCTAATCCATCTCTCCTGCCTCTGGTCTTTGACATTTTTTATTTTATAGTTCAAACATATTGTTCTTCTCTCAGTTTGGCTTTTCTGAGTTCTTTTTCCCCCTGATTGTAGGATTGTAGGATATATCTATATCTATATCTATATCTATATCTATATCTATATCTATATCTATATCTATATCTACATCTACATCTATATCTACATCTACATATATATATCCTACATATATATTGTTTGCTTCTTTGTGTTGTGTGTATGTGTTGCTACTTTTGATTGACTATTAGAATTTGCATACTATAGTGGAGACTGAGGTAAGCAATCTATCTCTGGACTGGGTACATGTGTTAGGTATCTAAAGTATAATATTAATTACAGTTAGTCTGTAGTGGAGCTGAATTTTGATTTTTTGGAGTTGACATGTTTAATCCTTATTTTTCATCTCGGGTAGGAGACGATTGGCTTGAACTTATATCACAGTGTCCCCAGGTCACCCACAAAGTCAGCTTCCTGTGTCCACTTTAACCTCACAGCCATCTTCACAGCTGTTGGTCTTCCTCTGGTTGTAGGTTGCTGTTGGTTGCTCCCTTGTGCTTTCTTCCCTGGCCAATGGGAATAAAATGCCTCTTGATTTTCCTGGTCCAGCTTTAATCTGGGGAGGTGATCTTTCCTCATTAAGGCTATGTCTTGCCAAGTGGTAGGATAGCTACAATATGAACTTGGGAAAGATGATTGCCTCTCTGCCGGTCTCCTTTTATACTATGTCTGTAAGTGACATGGGAAGGTGTTCTTTGGCCACAGCATTTGATGTCATTAGCATTGTACCTTAGGGAACACAACCTACTCCCAAAGGCATTTATATGGTAGTGATTTCTACTTTTTCCAAAGTGCTCACTGATCCCTGAAGTATTTTCTTTTTTTCTCTTTTAATGGCTTCCAATGTTTCTCTTGAACCATTCAGTGGAAACCTAGTGAATGATGACTTATTTTGTCAATTTGTTTGAAAATAAAAATTTAGAATATCTTCATGCTAACTCACATTTAATTTAACAAATGCTAGCCATTTGTTAAAAATGTTACCAGTTTGTGTGTGTGTGTGTGTGTGTGTGTGTGTATGTCTTGTATTAAGGTGGCTCCACATGCCTATTCTATCATGGATGAGTTCACACCTGATTCTGTCATAATCAGGGCTACTGGTTGTCATATAATCTATTGATTTAATAATAGCCCCTTCCCTTTGTTTGGTAGGAGTGACATTTCTGACTTTCAGGAGGAACGGAAGCAGAAATCTCTGTCTTTGCGGGATGACATCTGCTTTCCCAAAGATGACCTTCTACCTTGCAGGCTTCGGACAGCCATGTGAGAATGAGATCATTCTCTATGACTTCACTGGAATATCCAGTTTATATGAGAAACTGGACTATAATGATGCTGTGAATTTATGTGAAATTACTTGTCAAATTATCTCTAAGCACGTCTGATTGAGTACTCTCATGGAGTTAAAACAAAAGCCTTTGTGAATGGCTGAGGTTTAGGTCATGGACTTGTTTCTGCCCTTTTCTAGCTTCTTTGGACAGCTCATGGGCTGTCTTTGGATCTCAGTTTCCTGTGCAAAGTGTAGATGCTATGTTTGGGATCTCTGTGACCCACTCTCTGCTCTACAGTCAGCCATGCTGAATGAATCTTCTTTTATCCACATAATTATAGTTCAGGTACTAGTATTATCATCTAACAAAGAAACAATTAAGAAGAAGCTAAGTATATGCACTTTGGCATTGAATTATCATCAAGCAGAGCAAGAGTACTCAATTACAAAACTTGAACTTCTAGAAGGAAGATGGAATCAAGCCAACACAGGAAGGAAATGGCTTATTTTCTGCATCTTGAGTTCTGATACAAAGTTATAATGTCATTGTCTTTTGAATAAGGATTAATTCAACATTTCCAAATATGTTGTATAGTTTCACAACACTGTATAATATAATATGATAATAACCTTTATTGTGTGAAAGAGAGGGAGACTAACAATAAGGTCTGGGTTGGGTTCATTTGTGCATGAAAAGAGAATAAAATTAAAGGTCTCTATATTTTAAAATCAATGTTCTTTTCAAAATTATTTTTATTCTAGGCTACATGCACTTATTTGGTGCCTATAATGTTTTGATACATGTGCATATTGTGTAATGACCAAATGATGGTAAAATATGTAGGTTCGAAACCATTTACATTTTTGTAGTACAAAGACTCAAAATTGTTTGTTCTACTTTTTCATTAAGTACCAGTATATTACCATTCCACTCACCTTCCAGTGGTTCTCCTTTCATGTGTATCTATTCATAAATCTATTTTACCTCTATTCTCCCTGATTCCCCCCAACATCTTATAACCTGTATTTGATCTTTGATTTCTACAGATAAGATCAACATTTGACAATTCCATGAGTGAGAAAATGCAGCATTTGTCTTTTTGTGCCTGGCTTATTTTATTTAACATCATGACTTCCAATTTTTGAATAATAATATTAGTATAATATCTCTACTATATAATATTTAAACAAACATTTAGTCACCAATGACCAATTACAGAATTTTGTCAAGGAACTAAACATATATCAGTAAATCAAATAGATGAAATTTTGGTCTTCAAAGATTTGAAGACACATGATGAATGAAACACCCAGATGGCATTATATTCTGTGTAGAAATATCAAGTGAGGGTCTCAGTAGCAACTGAAGTTAGCTGAAGGGTACTTCTTATTTTGTACAAAGGCAGCTCCTGTGAATTACTGTCATGAGCAGAAAGAAAGTGAAAGGAAGTAGTAAGTCATGACATTTAGAAGGTGGTCCTTGAAGTAATATCACACAGCATTATAGAAGATCTTCTGTTATACTTAAACATGTGTTATCGTACTAGTAACCATAGAAAATTGTGCTCTTTGTTTGTCTCTAGAGATATCTTATTCTGATAACTTCTGGAGAAAAAACAGACTTTTTTCTATTCCTAGAAATTAGACACAACAGACAGAATGGACTCGTTTCTTAGGATGGTGATCTTACTAATTGCACATTCAGTGAGTAAACCAAAGAACTCATTGCCCTGAGGTAAAAAGTTCTCTGCCGCATTGAATGCAAGTAGAACAAACAATAGAATCAGAGAAAGGCACTCAGTCTAAGATGGATGGAATATAAGGCAGGTGATATTACATTAGCAAGTAAACAGCCAGAAACAGAGTGAGAGTGAGACACACACACACACACACACACACACACACACACAGAGAGAGAGAGAGAGAGAGAGAGAGCGAGAGAGAGAGAGAGAGAAATTTTGAAACAGATACAGCTAGTGTAAAGGTCATTGCTGCCCAAACATCAGGAAAACAATAATTGACGGCAGTAGGAGATAACACTAAAGCTAGAGAATTAAATTCATAGCTGAATAAGCTCTCCTGAGTCACGAGATAGTTAATTACTACCCCGTTCCCTGAGTGAGGAGAGTTTTTGACTCATTTAATGGCAGGTGTGAAAACATGAGCCCCCACCGAGTTGTGTAAATTTTGTTTGAGTTTATATTTTCCTAATTATTATTTTTCTTTAGGAAATGATGTAAAGTGCTTATCTGTTTAGGACATCGACTCATAGGTCATTCTGTTCTCTCTAGTCCTGTGAATTCGGGAAGCCACTGTATCATGCATCTGTTTCTCCATTTTAGAAAACGAATCACAATAGCACATATTCTGTTATCAGAGGTAAATTAATTACAATAGATAAAGGACTTTGATACTGTATTATCTGGATTAACCCCTTGGGATTATGGTCCAGTCTAGGAAGCAGCGTGGGGATGATCAACGTGAGTCCCAAGTTGGTATGAGTCATATAGTTCATGTCTACCATGTTGACTTCTAAGAGAATGGGAAGCTGCTTCAATTTACCAGCAAGTGACAAGTGGATACAAAGAAGACTGGACTGAATGTTCTCTCTCTCTTTTTTTTAACTTAAAGAGGGATGACTACAATTGCAGGAATATAATTTCACCATTAATCACCAAAATATGTCAGCAGCCTCAGCATGACTGAAATGTGGAATGACAAAGGTGTTACTAAAAATAACAGTGCTCCTAGGGCTGGCACTAAATCTGCCTTGCTTGCTGAGGTAGCTCCTCACGGAGAACAGTGTCATGTTTAGTGCAGAGGCTTAATAAAGATTTGTTTAAAAAGAATGGATTTGAGTATATTTTGATAAGCATGCCAAATCCTAAGGGTTGAAGGCAATAGAAGTCATTTGGATATACAGTTTTTAGAATATTTGTTAAGAAGTCAGTTAGGCTATCGTTGGCACTCCACTCTGAGAATAACAAGTGAGGAAGGGTTTGATTTCCAGTGAATGAGTAGGGAAAGCTTAGAAAACTCTGGAGCCCTTAAGCAAGAAAAGACATGTCAATCTCGGGGAGCAAAACTTTATTTCAATGGATGCTTTTTCCAGCTGGGATTGCTTTTTAAAACCCATCCTTGGCATTATTTGGGAATGAAGAGTTTGATTCCCAGTTTAGTTGTCGCCTTCATGACTTACACGATTTATTAATGAAGGCTCATATTGTCCCTTGGCAGGTTGGCAGTCTGAACCATTCCCAGGAATTAAATAAGATCAATTCCATTTTGTAGGGCTGATGACCAGATTGATTAGACAGTAAATGATCAGGCCAAATAGAAATTACTACTTGGCATCAATGAGTATGTCCATTTAAAACAGAATTGACCTCAAATGTTTAATATAGTACCTAGAAGAGCCACAGATCTAACGGTTACAGTCTAGGGCCGCAGTTATCAAACTTTGGGTGCATTAAAACCACTTGCAGGGTTCATTAAAACACATTGCTGAACTTCAACCCCAGAATGTCTGGGCAGCAGGGTCGGGCAACTGAATGTGATGATTTGAATGAAAATGGCCTTCATAAATTCATAGGGAGTGACATTAGTGGAGGTGTGGCCTTGTTGGAGTAAGGGTGACCTTGCTGCAGAAAGTGTGTCACTCATGGAGGTGGGCTTTGAGTTTCAGAAGCTCAAGCCAGGCCTAGCGGCTCACTCTCTTTGCCTGCTGACTATGGATCATTATATAAAACACCCAGTTGTTTCTAAAGCACCATGTCTGTTTGTATACCACCATGCTTTCTACATGATGGCAACTGGACAAAGCCCCAGAGCCTGTAAGCCAGCTCTAATTAAATGTTCTCCTTTATAAGAGTTGTGGATGTGGTGTCTCACCACATCAATAAAACCCTAACTAAAACACTAACGTTTCCAACACACCCCCAAATATTGCCATCTCTGAGATCAGACCCTAAGAGTTGCTACTCTAAATGAGTTCTCTGTTGAGTGTAGTATAGACATGGATTGCAAGATTTTCTTCAAGTAGGGGATTACAACTAGGGTTACACTTAGGTCTAGACCAAAAGGTATAAAATAAGAAATATTCTCACATCAATATTTTACACATCATGTTGTGAAATCTTTCAGTAATTATACCCCCAATTTTTTTTTTGTAATTAGAAATTGTTTTTGGCTGAATACAAAGTAGAGCACATGTCCATTGAAGCCATCTGTACAATGTAAGCTATTAAGAAGAGAATTCAGCTTTTCTGAAATGAGCAGCAAGAAATTCCTAGTTCTTTTTTTTCTGTTTGTTGGGAAATGTTTCTGAGACTCCAAATATTTTCTGAAACTTGGGGTCATTCTAAATTCTCGTTACTCTGTGTTCTGTCCTATGCATCCACCCCTATAATACAATTTAACTTATAAATTAATCAAATAAGAAGTTAATATCAATAATAAAACAGGTAAGTTGTAACAATAAACTTTACTAGAAGCTACATGAGCCTACCTATTTTCTCTTTAGAAAGATCTTACTCATTGGGGTCCAGATGGTCTGCGGTTCATTCCTCATGCACAAATCCTCACCTAGATGTATTCTTGTGACTGTTGGAAAACTTCAGGAACAAAATAAATCCTGGGATAAATGTCCTCTTGGATAAAACAAGGTCACAGGACAAGAGAGTGGAGAAGGAAAAGCTTGGACAAGGGAGTCAAAGATATTTTTTGCTCAAGATCTGCTTGCAATGTAATTTGTAATAGCTAGGTAAACAATATATAAACAGAAGTGGGGAAAATAAAAATTGCTCATTATTTATTTATTTATTATTTTTTAATTTATTTTTATTGGATATTTTATTTACATTTCAGTTGCCATTCCCTTTCCCCATTTCCCATCCCTAGAAAACCCCTATCCCATGCCCCCTTTTCCTTCTTGCTTTTCTACAATTTTTTAAAAATGTTAATCAAAGGCTTTATAAGTTTGGTAATGCTCAATCAGAAATGTAACCCAATACCCAACCTAGATATATCAACTATCTTTGACTGGTGGAGACACGTGAACATCTGCCTCCATGTCCCCACCCTTTCTCTTTCTCTCTCTCTCTCATCACTTAGCTTCTCCTCTCCTTCTCCTCCTCCTCTCCTTACTCCTTCTCTTCCTCTACATACTCCTCCCACCTTAGCTCCTCCTATATATCACCCTTCCTGTTAAAATAAAACTTTTCTCTCAAAATACAATTAGAGCATAATTATACCAATTTGTGCCAGTGAGGTACAAGATAGTCCTAATACCCAGTCCATCATTTTGTTGACTAACCAGAACCTCTGTCATCTCTCCTAACTAAAACACTTAGCTCTGAACTTGGCTTTTTTCTTGGCTTTAGAATGAATGTCAGCTGAAAACCATCCACTCAAATCTTTTCTCTAAAAGTAAATAGCCAGGATTGGCTATGAGACTATAAGTTTTCAACCCCGTCAGAAATCCAGAATGACTGAGTTAACTGAAATTATGGGAAGCACAAAGCATAGCTTCTAAACCTTAGCCAATTTGTAGATACCGCTGAACACCTGGACAGTCCCTATACTACAGAACGTTGGAGCATCCAATCTTCAGCCTTCTGGCCCAGGATCATCTGAAAGACCTTAGTGCTGCAGAATTATTAAGGGCTGATTACTCTGTCTAGGCAGATATAATCAGTCGACTATTCTGCAAGTGTGTCCTTTTCTGGACAGTAATTTGTCTGTAGATGGAAAGAGGCAAATCTTGCCTAGTGGCTGTCTCACCACAACTGGAGTAACTCCAAACCAACATCTTTAATAAAATGTCAGCCCTGTAAAAAAACAATTATCTTAATAATAAAATTTGTTTTGAGAATTGTATATTGCAGAATACACAGCCTTGGTGTATCTACTCATCAAGCAAGCTGAGCAGACCTGCTCAAACCTCTAATGTCCTGGAATTCCATCTGGATGCAGTAAAGACACAGCATCAGAGGCTTATCAATTTACTCTACCCCCACCCCTCTTCTAATATCTCAATGCCCGTAATCAGCTTGAAGAAGTTAATGAAGAGTCTGTGCCCCTATTCCCTGGGCTTGGGAACTAAGGTGGTATTGGGCTGTCTTTCTAGGGAAAAGTAATGGTTTTGTTGGAACAGGGAGGATTAGCTAAGACTTATTTTATAGCCATAACCTATTGATAGAAATCTGTATAATTATTATCAAGATGAAGTCATAATTTCTTAAATGGTACAAAATTTACTTTGATTTCAAATTTAAGGTTTTCATTGGTACGAGCTTCTTATTGATATAAAAGTGAGATGAATATTGTTACTCTCATAGGCATTATGCCTGTATAACACATTTAGAAATACAAGGCTTAGACCCAGTCCTTCTTTAACTTTTTTTAACTGATTTGAGATGGTTAGCCTATGAGTTAAGGGACTATAGCAATTTCATGGCTTGGAGTTTATTGTTAGGGTGTTTTCTATGTTTTATTTAGAAATAGCTGAGAGGAGTTAATAGACAACAGTCCAGATTACCTTACATGGATAGTTGGTTTCCAAAACGTCAGAAGTCCACAGAATTGACGTTACAAACATTTCTGTATTAATGTTCATTTTGATTAGAGACCTGTCTGCTCCTGACAGCTTCCTATCTTGGATTCTAAGAAGAAAATTGCTCGTTCTTGAAGAGAACCCAGAATCTCATGTTTCTGTCTACCATTGTCTCCTTTCCTGATCCCTCTGATACCCACAGAGTGCTGGCCATGACACTTTTGAAACAATGTACATTTATTCATTTCATGAAGTGTCTCAGTATCTCTATACATGACACTATGCTATATATTTCAAAAACTTGTTGATTCCTTACCAGAAGTATGAAGGCAACATGTTCTAAGAGTACATAGTGACACCTACCAACATGAAGTCAGGCATTATGGCTACACTGGGTGTGGTGGGTGTTCAGAACTCAAATGACCAGAGTAGGTCTTTTTGAAGGAATCCATATTGGTTTTCATTCAATACTACTTATTAACAGTATCAAGTAAAACCAATGACAGAGATGATTCTACCTCTATGATTTCTACTTTCTATTTCTTGAGAAATATTTCCAGAAAACTTAAACAGGTTAATCAAGAAGCTAAGTGGTTGGCACAATTTCTGAGCAGATTAACACCACACAAAATTTTGGTCTACCTAACCAGTGTTTGTTCCTGCTTGCAAACGTTGTGTTTGTACAACTGAGGCAGAGTTCACAAGGATTGAAAGAAATTAATTAAATCAATTTTCCGAGGCCTTGTCATCTGGTCCTAGGGCTAGGGAAGAAGACAAATTCTATGAATATAAAATTGTAGATGTATGCAAAAGGTTGTGATTATAATTAACAAGACTATCAATTTTTACATTATTGAAGTTTGATTATATAAATTGTTAGCTGCAATTAGAAAATAGATCTAGAATCTCAGGGTAGTAGGAGAGGTGGGAGGTACTTATGCCATTATCAGCTATTCTTTAACTACAATCTGACTCAAAACTTAATTTGGAGGCTGAGTAATAATGGAAATTCTGGGTTCTCATTCCAAGATAGTCACAGAGTATATAGTGCCTGCTTTGCTTTTGACAAGTTCATTGGGTTGCATGCTTGGTTTAGAATACATTGGTCATACTCTACCCAAAAGACATGCATTGAGTGTGGAATCATACACTGTAATCAGAAGTACAAATGGAGGAGTGGAACCATCATCCTTAATGACTCACCAGAAAATTCTTTCTTTCTTCTTTCTAGAGCTTTAAACTCCTCTGGTTTAGAAGCCTTTGGTCTAGAAGAAGACTTTCCTCTACCAGGAAACACAAGAGTCAGTCCATTGAACTGGTTAATTAAACTAGCACCCCACCACGCTGATTTCCTAATGCCTCTGACCCAGTTAAGCAGAAAAGAGTTATAGTTGTGGTTGGAATGATGGGTCTTAAATGCCAAGGTAAAGTAGGTATACTCTATAACAGAGCTAAGAAAGAGTATGTCTGCAATGGAGCAGCTTCCTTAGGAGATCTCATAGGATTGTGATGCCAAAGAACTAAGGTCAATGAGAAACTACAAAATCCAATCTAGGCAGGGCTACTAATGACCTGGGGTCTTCAGAAATGAAGATATGTTCACTAAGTTTTCACTTTATATTATAAATTTGCAGCATATGATGAGAAGGGTAAACATTTAAGAACTGTTCCTCTGGGGAAGCAATTAATATGCTTTGGGTTGGATATAAGAGAATTCTAACACAATAGGAGGAGTAGGAGGAATATATATATATATATATATATATATATATATATATATATATCCTTATGTCTTTATTTAGAGAGTGTGATTCAAGGAGAAGCCAAGACCACAGATGGACTTGTAAGTGTTAACTTTGTGTGTTGAGTGCATTGAACTCAGGGATGACCAGATAGCTGGTGAAACCTATTTCTAGGTGTGTGTACCAGTGTTTCTGGAGGAAGAGATTAGCATTTAAATGAGCAGGCTGCACAGAGCCTGTCACTCAGCAATGTGTGCAGGCTGTGTCAATCTCCCCAGGGCCTGAATAGAATAAAAAGGGTGAGGGAGACATGATTTTTCTCCCTCTGGGTGTGCTGAAAAATCCATCTTCTCCCTTTAGGTGTTGACACTTGTAGTTATCAGATGTTTGAATTCAGACTGGCCTCATACCATTGGCTCCTGTGGTTTGCAGTCTCTAGGCTTGCTGGGAAGCTGCATCATCAGCTGAATTAGCTAACTGAGGTGTCACTCTGTCCACATTATCTGACAGAAACAATGTAAGAGAGATTGCTTTTGACTCACAGGTTCAAGAAAGTTTTGATTCGCTGCAGCAGGAATGGCTGGAACAGTGGAAGTCAAGGCCGTCAAGGAATCTGTAAGGTGTAGGGGTCCACATCATGTCAGACTCGGAAGCAGAAAGAGTCATAAGATCCTAGGCCAATAGCGCCAACCTTCAAAGGCCTGTTCCTAGTGACCTACTTCAACCAGGTGAGTCCTGATTCTTAATAGTTCTAAAGTTTTCAGAAGAAATTCCACCAGCTGGGAAAAAAAATATTCAAATCCCCAAACTGTGGGAATGTTTAAAATTCAGATTGTAACCTTTGGTATCCAATTGCTGATGGCAGATTGAGGAAATTTAGAATTGTGGAATCTAATAAATTTCTCATTAAAAAGGTGTGTCTATATACATTTACCCATTGGATTTCTTTCTCTGAAGAACCTTGGCAAAGACAGTTATATATAGTCATATGTAGAAACAGTAGATCAAGACAGACAGAAAGTATTTCCATATAACTCTATGATGTGTATCCGTAATATTGGAAATTTGTAGGTTATTCCTAATCTATTACATAGCCTGGTAAAAGAAACATGTTCCAAATGTGTGAAGAATCCAGAGATAATAAAGCAATGCTTTATTAAGGCCATCAGTGGTTTGTAGAGAGACTCTGTTCTATGAGGAAGACAGTGTGTCAGGAGAGGATCTTTAAAAAACAGTTTATCAAATCATTTTCCTAGATATCAGAGTCAAAACATGCTTTACTGGGGCTCTTCAGCTTTCATGGCAGCACCACATTAAGAAGTTACATGGTTTAGGATCTGTAGTATAAAATTTTAATATGCAGAATGCCTAGGAGAGTGCCCACATAGAATCAGGACTCAATGTAATAATCCAAAAAAAAAAAAAAAATTCATCATTACATGTTGCCAGAAGGACAGATGGTATCCACTTTGGACAATTCAAGTGATTCATGAAAACATGGACAATAATCTAACAATCATTTATTATATTAATTTTATCTTTTAGCTAATGAGTTCTCCTTGGTCATCATCTCAGAAGGCTCTGTTTTTTTTCACTATGTTATGAGCTGATACATGGAGATTCAACACTGTCACTAGGCTAGTATAACATTTTGGTTTCCCTGTGGCGAGGCAGAAAGTAATTCCCATTTCCTATATGGGAAATAAAATATTTTGTTTCCCCACACCTCTGCCACTATTGAGGATCCAGAGCAGACAAGAAGCACGGAGCCATTCTGCCCTTGCTGTTCATGCCTGCTTTGCATCCTTCTGTGGTATTTTTAGTGGCATTACAGCTGTAGTCTGTACTTTTAATCCTGTAATGTGTTATTTCAGTGGGAGACAGTCTCCAAAGTCAGTGTTTATAAGGCATCCTGAGGGTACGGCATATCCATTACTCTGGGGAAGGTAACAGGGAAACAAATGATAATGGCAAGATGCTAATGACTCAAATGAGCTGAAAATGATGATGTAGCATTCACAGGAGCTTTCCAGTTTGGGGGATGAGCAGGACCTATCACTAGCTCGATATCTAAATGTGTCTTAGAGAAGTCTTGCAGGGCTGTTTGTCTCTCAGTGATCCAGACAATTCATTAGCATATGGCATCCTTCTTCAGTGACAATTACCGGAGGATGCATGTGAACCACCTATGTGCAGATATTGCAATGTAATTGTGCTTCAGGGGATATTTTCATAAACAAGGCAAACCCATTATTTTTTATCCAACTACAATTGTAAATTAATTGAACAATTAGTAGTAATAGCTTGTGTGGATGTAATGGGGCACCTTGCATCCCAAAGTATCATACTGACAATATATAAGCACCAAGGTTCCACTAGTGAGAGAAACATGTCTCAGGGTTAGGTACAACATCTGCTGAACAAGAGTAGAAACACTTTCATCACTTGAAGTCAAAAGAAAGATGCTGGCATAAGTAGTGGAAAAGAAAGAATTTACCAAGTGTGATTGGGCTACCCTGTACGTAGTTGCTGGGTGGCTAGAAAGAATAACTGACACATTCCACTTGTTGGTTAGGAAACTAGTTTGCCATTATTAGGCAGATTGGGTATGCCTTTGAGTATGACACAATAATAAATTTGGGACTAGTAATGAGAGCCATTGTCTGTGTCTTCATTTTAAAATACCATTATTTAAAAATGTGGTGTTTACTAGGAGGGAGAAAAGTGATGGTCTGTATTTTCATATTAAAAAAAAAACCTGTCTCTTCACAAGAATTTCTAATGAGACATTTGATTGCAACTCACCCTCACCGTGTGACAGGCGGCAGGACCATGCTGTGACTGGAATAGCTCTTCAGATCGTCATGATCGTTGGCAGCTGTATTGTGTCTGCTTTCCATGCTGCCAACAGTATAGAAACACAGAACTATTAACAAATATACTAGCTTATATCTGCACACTAGACAGTGTGTTCTAGCATCCAATGCCCTAGTACCTAAAGATGTAATATACACTTCTATGGACATGATAAGTTCAGAAAAAAATTTCAAAAAGTGATTAAAGATATTGTAAAGCATTTTTCAAACTAAAGATATACAAGAAATACCTGATTTTTATAAATAGTTGGCATGAATCCTTAAAAACATATAAAGAAATTCCATTATTAGGACTTTCTCTTTATAGTACATGCATAGACGTACTTGTTAGAGGTGTAAGTATAAGAATTATAAAACTAGCATCTAATAGATACAAAGAAATAGCTAGAAAATCAGTCCTAGAAGATTTAAAAGTTTAATTTAGAAACTACAACATTCAAGATACATAGGAAACTGGCCAGATTGCTTCAAGGAGGCAATCTTTGGAACAGGGGAAACTCAGAAGTAGTTATAAAGTACACAACATAAAGAAGAAATCAGGCTCCAGCTAAATGCAAAAATAATTTCAGATAATATATTTTCTCTCTGATTGCTGAAGACAGAGTGAATGTCAGAGTGGAAGGTATCTATATTTATAGCCTCTCTGAATTTTGTACACAAACAGGATTCAATCAATAAGTACTAGGCATATTACAAAGAGCTACAAGAGAAGACAAAGACAATAGAAACAGAGCCACAAGTGACCTGTGTTTGAAGTTATCAAACATATCAAACATAGCTTTAATATAGCTAAAGTAATACATTTAACAAAATTATATGAGTGGCATTTGTTTTTAGCCTATAGGAGAAACTATTTAAATCATACACATAATAGTAATAGTAATGATGATGATGGTGATGATGATGATGATGGTGATAATAAATTCAATGAAATGTTAGTTGTAAAAGTATAAGGATGTTTTGGAGATCCACATCAACTTATCTTTTCTAATTTCTTTATTTGAAAGAATTGCTTACATAAACAAACAAAAATTGCATATGTAAAAAAAAGTAAGTGATACAAGATTGGTATGACTAGCTAATGATGATAGCACCAAGCAAACTTGAAGACTGGTTCCAGACTGAAGCAGAGGTAATGTGCTGGTGGAAAAGAAACTTCTCACATAAAGCATGACTGATGGAAAACCTTGGCACAACATCTGCTAAGTGAGCTGAAAGCATGACTATACAGAAGACATTGCAAGCAGGAAAACCAAACAGAAAATGACAAGGATGGAACTTACAGTTATAGAAGAGAAAGTTAAATAAGAAGAAATACATTCATGATACCCTACTTTGTCCCATAGTAAATAAAAACTCTCATAATAGTATAGATACCTTTATAATGGTAATTGAAAACACAACATTATACAGAGAAAGAACAGGTTATGTAAATGATCTAAATTGACATCTGTAACAATGAGCAAAGGGACTGTTTATAATGGATAGTAAATAGTATAATATAAACATTACTTAACACTATAAAATAACTATAAAAGGATTTTTTTACAGTAGTCGATGTATAAGATTAAAGATTGGGGGGAGGTAGGTTAATTTTTTTCTTTGCTGTGTGTGTATTCACCTATTACTCTGAGAAAAATTAAGTCTTATGTTAATTAAAGTTTGAGAAAAAAGAAAGAAAATGATAAAATAAAATTATTCCAAGTCTTTTATAAAACATACAGGGTTAGGGTTTGTTTTATGTATATTAATGTTTTCTCTGCATGTATGTCTCTGTGAGGGTGCTGGATCCCCTGTAACTGAAGTCACAGGTAGTTGTGAGCTGCCATGTGCATCTTGGGAGTTGTGAAAAGTCCTCTGGAATAGCAGCTAATACTCTTAACTGCTGAGCTATCTCACCAGCTCCCACAATTTTGTTTTTTTGGTTTTTTTTTTTTTTTTTACAAACAATGTTTATATGCCTTAAATTTTACTGTGACTGTTTCCCCCTTAACTTCATAAATCAAAAATATACATTTTAATGCTTTCAGCTAGCTGTTTAGACATTATATAACAACTCACCAGTGTTTGAATATTTAAGGTGTTTCTAAATTCAGGAATATTATAAATAATGTTGCAATAAATACCCCTTTTACATAAACATTACATATCTTTTTACATAATCAGAGGTTATATAAATGATTGTGGTAATAATTGTCCTTTGCTCATTAAAAATCCTGATTATTTCCTTATGATAGCTACTTAAAAATAGAACTGCCTACTCAAGTTTATGAATCATTTTAAACTTCTTGATAGATACAAATCATTGCAAAATTGCTTTCTATGAAGGTTGAATGAATAATGTCATGCTAGATGATGAAGTAAATTATACCCAGAATGTATAGTATAAGACAATGTGCAGAACAGCTTGATCAGTGTGGGGAGGCAAGGGTCTCAACTATAACATAGCTTTGACCTTCACAGCTTATGGGAATGTACATGGGTCCAGCCACTGGCAATTCCAATAAGATCAGTGAAGCAGCTGTAACAAAATGTGCCTGCTACTTTGATATTTCTCACAGAGCAATGCTCCGTAACAGCTGAAGCCAGTTAATTAAGATGCCAAAAAGGCTGACACATATCTGTGAAGATCCATATCTCTCAAGACACCCTTGTAACAACATGGGTTTACTCCTGCCTGGAAAAGCTGTGTTTATGTGAGGTGGTTCAGAGTCCAATAAGACTCCAGTGAGAGAAGGGCTGGTTCTCTTGACTGCTGCCTCCTCATTGGCTTGAGCCCAAAAGTTACAAAGCTATAAACATAATCATGATCATTAGTATATTTCACTATTTCTTCAAGTTTTCAAACTTACTAGCAGAAAAAAAGCAAATTGTAATATAAATTATGATGTATCATGAAGGATAGTTCTCAAATAGTGGTTCCTATACCAGCAGCCTCAGGGAAGATTTTGGGTAAGGGGAACCCAGGCTCATTCTTGCAAATAATTTAAAAATGCCTTCTGATTATGCACATCTTGAGCTTGGTAAGTACACAGGAGGACAGAGTCAAAGTGTTTACTTGGTCACCCCAAAACAAAAGCATCTTGAAAAATACTGAAAGTTCAAGGACCAATGAAGTCTGTAAGTATATCCCAGAGATGGCCTTTCACTCAGTCGTTTGATTCTGAAACTCTAGAGTTCCTGAAAACTCTAGTGATTCTTTTTGAATATTAATGAGAACAACCCAATTAATTTTGGAATTGTTGTTGGTGTTTATAATTTATTTTTCATTTTGCTTATAGGGTTTAAGAATACTTAAAGAAATCAACTATGGAGCACAATTATGTGTCTATAACTATACAAATGTATCATAGTATATGATATATACTGTTATATGGATGTGCAGTAATACTTAATGATACCTAACAATATTTTGCCTTTTGATATTTATTAATTAATTTCCAATCAAAATAATCTTTAATCAAGAAAGGAATTTACACATAACTCCAAAGCAGAAACTAGCCTATTCTATGCGTTTCCTCAGTTCTTCATTATGTTGTGGTCCTATTGAGTTTGATGGTCTGATAATTTTTAAAACTTAAAGAATTGACATCCCATTGGTAAAAATCTACAGAGAGTATGGAACTACTACATAGTAAAGTAGGAGACACTTAATAATGGAAGAAGAAGCTGAGAGAGCCAGTGGCAGCCGAAGAATTTATCACATGTAGAGTCCCCTCTTATACCAAAGACACTTGAAGATAAAGGCTTTATCTGGGCACCAGCTTGTCTTTTCCTTGTTTAATGACTCAAATGGTCTCCTTCAGCAATAGGGCTCATGCTGTCAGTTTATGGACATCGACCTCTATATATTCTTGGCAGAGGCTTAGATTGTTTGGGAATGCCATGAGACTCCTTTGGTCAACAACTCAATTAAATGTAGCACACCTGGTACTGGAAGTTTCATTTGGTGACAAGACATGTTCAGTTGGGGCTCTCTATACCCCATTATTTGGTGATTTTATTTAGACCACCTACATATATGTATATATTTTAGGAAGTTTCTATTGTATTAGGATTCCATACTACTCATCAATGGTCCTTAATTTTTGATGTGTCTGCCCATAACCCCTCCCACATCTCGCTCTTTCCTCCCCCCACCCATCCATAAACATTGATCCTATTTCCCTTTCCTAGAAAATTTCATCTATTGCTCTTAGACATTTATGTAACCTCTGTAGGGCTCTGGATTGTAGCTTGTTTATCATTAACTTAACATCTGGTATCCACATATAAAAGAATACATACCATATCTGTCTTTCTGGATTTGTGTTACCTCCCTCTGGGTGATGTTTTTCATCCTGGGTTAGGGGAGGGGTTATTATACTCCTCTCCTTTCATTTTAATTTAATAAAATCATTTTAAAATGATATCATTTTTAAAAGACTGAGGAACATTCCATTTTGAAAATGTACCACATATTTTTTTATTCATTGATTTGTTGAGAGATATCTAGGTTGTTTCCAATTTCTGGCTATAAAGTAGCAATGGACATGGTTGAGGAAGTTTATCTGTGGTAGGATGAAGCATCCTTCGGGTATATGCTCATGAGTGTTATAGCTGGATCTTAATGTAGATCATTTCCAACTTCCAGAAAAAAACTGTCACATTGATTTCTACAGTGGCTGTACAAGTTTGCAGACCCATCAGCAATGGATGAATGTTCTCATTAATACACATCCTCAACAACATGATCTTTCAACCCAGCCAGAAGCCACAAAGACCTACAATTGCATCCTACCTACAAGGTATGCTAGTGTAATGGTTGCAGAATCAACTAATATCTGATTTGACTTAAGGCCCACTCCACCAAATGGAACCCATATCCAGTAATGCTTGGGTTATCAGGAAACTGAGATTGGATAACCCAGGGACTTAGGATAAAACCCAGTACTACTTATGGTCCTACTAAAGTAACTGAACAATAAAATAACTCCACATGATATTCTGCTATACGCATAGATAAGTTGCCTTACTCACCCATCCTCAGAGAAGCTTTCTCCTGCAGCAGATAGAAAAAAAATACAGAAACTCACAGCCAGACAATATGCAGAGAGAGAGAGAGAGAGAGAGAGAGAGAGAGAGAGAGAGAGACCGAGACCTTGTGACACCCAGTGTTAAATACTAAGTCTCCATCAAATTTCTTCCCTCAGGGCTTAGAGTATCCTGAAGAAGAGGAGGTGGAAAGAATGTAAGTCAGAAGAGATGGAGGACACCAAAGAAACAAGACCCTATAAATCAACAGGATCAAAGCACATATGAGCTCAAAGAGACTGAGTCACCATGCAGAGCAGGTTTTTTACCTGATGGTGTCCTAGAACGGAAAGAAGTGGACAATGACTGCTCCTCCAACCCAGGAGTTATCTCTAATTGATAACCATTTGCTAAAGAAAGTTACTTTTCTCCAAGGGATTCTCGATGGGGAAAACAACTACTCTTATGTGTAGGCTGCATGCCCAGCAGTAGATGACAGACAGAAAATTAACTCAATAACATATTTGGAGGTTCCTTACCTCTTAACATGGTGTCAGGTTTTTAAAATATCTTATCTTCTTTTATATATACATACATAGCCACATAAATATACATTTCTTTTTAGCCCACAGGTCTTTTGCAGATATATTATGGCTTCTAGTTTAGTGGTTTCTATGGGTTTAGTGTTTATTTGTATGAGAACGAGTGTATCTATCTCTTATCATTTCTATCTCTTTCCTGAGCCTTTTCTTGTGCTCTTCTTCTTCTCTTTGTTTGTTTTGCCTGATTCCAGCATGTTAGTTTTGTTTGTGCATCCTATTTTTTAATTTTAACTTTGTTATCATCTTTTAGAAACTTGCTTGTATTCTAATGAGAGACAGGAATGAGGTGGATCTGGATGGCAGGTGAGGTGTAGAGGAGCTGGGAGGAAGAGAGGGAGGAGAAAACATAATTGGTATATTATGTGAGAAAAAAAATCTATTTTCAATAAAAAGATAAAAAGAATAAAAAATAATTCTTACAAGAAGAATTATGTCCCTAAGAGTTTATTCTACATGTAATTGGGAGTTTCTTGAAGACAGATAAGTTCCTGGTTTTTAGCTCCATACTGTGGTCTTGGAGGCAGTGAGGGTGCTGTGACAATACTCATGAAATAAAGGAAGAAAAATAGGAAGAGTTCATGGGCAGAAAGATAGGAGGGGAGAGGGGCAGGGCTGGTATGCATTTAAAACAGTACTTGCAAGTGAGGAACAAGTTAGATGAGTCTTTTCAGAATGCCCAAGCTTTCACTGCTAAGCTGCTTCTCCAGCACTTGTTCTGCAGCTTTAATTTGAGGTTGGTATTTGAAGAGTGGTTGAGAACTCAGATCAGAGAAAGCCAGAATGTAATCTAGAGCATTTGCAGCCTTCCCTAAAAATTCCTAGTACATGGCTTGAACCTTGGCTGTCCAGATAGAGTTATTAAATTAACAGGGTGGCAAGCCAAGGATGGGTAAGATTCTGCACAGAGCCTTACCAACCTAAGACAGAAGGGCATTGCTTTTGATAATACATATTCCATGATAGGTAAGGAAGGCATTCTTGTCAGAACAACCTATGACATGCTCAGTCTTGTTAATGAAATAAAAAGGGGGAGAGGTGGAGAGCCTTTGGGACTGCTTGGCAAGAATATGACATTGGCCAAGGACAAGGAAGTAGGCTTCAGGCAGAAATCTAAATCTTAGGCTAGAACAAAGAAGTAATATCAGGCAGAAATTTGAATATTAGGCTAGAACAAAGAAATAATTTCAGACAGGAATCTAAATTTTAGGTTAGAACAAGGATGTAGGCTTCAGACATGAAAATGACCTTGGGCTAGGACAGGGAAGTAGGCTCAGATACTTTGGTCATCCTGATAAGCCCTTAGAAACAGTGATCACAGGAGTGTTCACATAATTTTGTTTATTGCCTTGCTTGTTTTTTGACTCTTTGTGTTTATTATCTTGCTTGTTCCTTGACTATTTTCATCTACTGTATTGCTAGACCCTCATCCTAGAGCTGACCTTAATACTTGCATTTAATTATAATGGTATACAAGCAAAAAGAAGGAGGGAGAATGGGATGGGGGGGGGTGTCAAGGGAAGGGAAATGGGGAAAGGGGATGACATCTGAAATGTAAATAAATAAAATATCCAATAAAAAATTCCCCCCACACCCCCAGCCAGAAGCCAACCTTAGTTTGATTTTACTCCCCTGTCCCTTTTCGTCTGAACTTCACTTCTGAGTGGCATCACTTTTTAAAGTAAATTCTAGCACCTACTATGTTACTTCTCCATATATTTTACTCCCGTTCACTGCTGATTTCTTATCATTCTAAAGTTTATTCTCCTCTGTTGCCAAGGCCTTCATTTGAAAGGGAGAGCTGCGATGATTCAGTAACATACATATTAATGTGTGGTCTTTTCAGGCATAGCTTTTCAGGTAGGATCCTAGGAGAATTCCAAAAGTAAGAGTCCTAGTGACTGAAATGAAGATTCTCAGCCCCTTGTTTATGGAGGTGAGGTTGGACATAGAGGGGGCTTTTCTACCACTGACCTCACAAAAATGCCAAGTCTCAGCACTGTATCATCATCAGCTCTCAGAAAGAAACTCAAAGGTCAGACTCTGCAACTCACTCACCATGGAAACAGAACACTTGGGTAACTGATTCAACCTTCTTATTAAGTTTGTGTTCACTAAGGACAGAGCAAGGGTAACTCTGCAGTTCCATAATTGAGTCCATAGGCAGGAAATGTAGTTAACTGGTCAATTCAAAATCCCAAGGAATCTATCTAACGAGTGTTGAATTTAGCAGCTGAGGTAGAGTTGAACACTTAACAATTAAAGATTTGCTTTATCTTTCTGTAGTTTCATCCAGCTATAGTGCTGCCTGTTTAGCGTGTAGCCCCAGTTCTGTGATACATTGTGCCAATTTTGATCAAGTCATATGTAAAATCTGAAGAGATCTCAGTGGAATCTGGGACTAGCCCTGTAACCAGAGGCCTGGCTCCCTCTCAGTGAGCAGCTGTCTGTCCATCCGATCTTAGCCTGCCGTGTGAAGTGTTGTAGGGCAGTCTCTATGATGGGTTTCATCTAATTTCAACATGGTACTTGGTTTCCCTGCTAGATCTGGAGGCTTGCCTTGAACTCCAGCCCAATTGACTATGGTCTTGTCAACATGCCTAGCACTTGACATTCCCTGTAATTTGGCAGCAGGATTCTGTCTCCCTCAGTTCCAGCCCTTGACAGGGGTCTTGTTCCAAATTAAATGGACCACCCCAAACTCTGAGGCTGCCACCCATATGACTTGTGTATTACCTTCGCCTAGTGACTCTTGGCATTTTTCCTGTCTTGCAGATGGGACTCTGATTAACATTAGGGATGCTTGGAACTAATAGCATTTTGGAATATGATGTACACTGACTGCTATTCTCAGGGAACAGGCAACTCTACAGCCAACCAATGGTCTTCCCAATTCTTGTTTCTGCTTGTTCTCTATCTTTGTCCCCACTTTCACCCATACTGTGTACAGACACACTTTGCTACCCACAACATGAAAAAAAATCTGTTGTCTTCATTTTTTGTAAATTAGTCTCATTGATGCAAAATTTAAACTCAGTATGATTAATAATTCTGCTGGGATTATATTGTATTTATCAAAGCACATAAAACTTAGAGAATAAAGAAAGACTCAATGTAAAATATCTGGAAGGCAGTAATTGACAAACCAATATCATGTTATGCTCTTATCTAAAGGACATGTTAGAAGGTCAGCCATGATGGATGGACCTGGAGAAGGTAAGCTGAGGGGAAGGATGCATAGCTGCTATTGGTAGGTGAGCAGAAGGAAGAAAACAATATTCATTGCTTGAATTTTAGGTTTCTATGGGAAAACACTCCTAATGGAGTATATTAATTTTATTGTTGCTGTGACCAAATACTTGGCAGGGAGGAACATAAGAGAAAAAAATTTATTTTGACTTTAAGTTTGAGGACACCCACCATGGTGGAGAAGATGGTAGGTATATGAGGTGGCTGGTCACATTGTGTCATTGTGTCAGCAATCAGGAAGCATAGAGAGATGAATTTTGATGCTACAAAGTTTATCTTAAATTATATCTCTATCTCTATCTATCTATCTATCTATCTATCTATCTATCTATCTATGTGTGTATGTCTACATAGTGTGTGTGTGTGTGTATGTGTGTGTGTGTGTGTGTGTGTAATTACAGAGTGTTTGTGAAGGTCAGAGAACAACTTGTAAGAATTAGTAACTCTTCTTCTAGCACATGGGTTCTAGAGATTAAATCCAGGTCATGAGGCTTGGTATCAAGTGCCTTCACCCACTGAGTCAATTTTCCATCCCACTTTTAATGTTTTATCCAGCCTGATATTCCTCCTCCCCAGTGGTACGGCCCACATCCTGGGTGGAATTTCTCTCTTCTGTCAAATTTTTCTCTGACATCATCTTAATAGATATACTAAGAGGTGTGTTTCCATGGTGATTCTAAATCTAGTCTAGTTGATAATGAAGATGAAGCATCACAGGGCCCTTTTCTTGTGGAGTCATTTGTGTGGAAACAATAGTACACCAAGATTCTTTATTATGGGAGAAGAGGAGAAATAAGTACTTTAATATATATATATATATATATATATATATATACACACACACACATAGTTTAGCACAGTAAGCATTCAGTGAATGTTCAACCCAGGATAGTCAATTAGATTGGATTCTCAAGTTTCACTAGTACATACCTGACTGACCCAGTATTATAATTAAGGAAAAATTGTAGTATTTATACATCTGAGCTTTTGATATGAGAAAAAAAATGCACTTAATGAAATAGTGTCAAAATTTAGGACTATAAATTATTTCATGTTGAATCAAGATTCTTTTTATTTTAAAATTGTTTCTTTTAGTTTTTGATGTTATAACATAATTACATTATTTCCCCTTCCATTTTCTCCCTCTAAACCCTCCAATATGCCTCTGCTTGCTCTCCTTCACAGTCTTTATTTATATATAATATAATATAATATAATATAATATAATATAATATAATATAATAAACATATATTTCTATATACCTAAATATATCCTGCTTAGTTTGTATAATATTCCCTGTTTGTATGATTATGAAGTTCCCCAGAATATCAGTGATAAACCACAGAATGTGCTATGTACATTTTCATCCATTTTCTTCCTATTTTGGCTCCTTCTTTTTCATAGTATCCTCTGTTTACTTCATTGCAAATCTCAATATCTAAATGATTTTCCTTGTTGTTCCCATGCATTTGCTCATTCAGTTACTAGTTATTGAAAATTCCTCTATGTCTTCTGGCCACCATCAGTGAACTGGCAGGACACCCTTTCAGATGTAGTCTTTTCTGCATATAGGATTACACACATTTCAATAGTCACAAGTTCAACAGAAAGATGGAAGTAACAGAAATGCATTAAGCTTTAAGACTGAGTTATCCATGTTGAACAGCAGATCAGAGGAGATCCTTTTGTGGCCAGAGTGTTTCTACAGAGCATGTTGGATCACTCCATTTACTCGGTAATTCCTCCTGCCATGGTGATCTGTAAGGCTGGCAACTTAGACTTTTATATGTGGAATGGTCATTAATTGGCTGTCACTATTTGGGTAACTGAAGCAACGTTTGCCAGACCTGACCCTTGGCCTCCAATCAGGTACTGTATAGTCTGTTAAAAGAGTTTGGCTAATAGGCAGAGAACATTTTACAAACCAGGTAGATAATCATTATGGAGTGATCACTTACTTAGTGGTATGGTTACTGTCATTGACTAGTTTTATGGTGTCAGCTCTCCAAAGTACTGTTCAAACTTTGTCATGGTTGGCATATTGAATATTGTCTAGATTCCCGTCTTGAATGCTGGCATCCTTCAGTACAAGAGTTAAGAGTTAACTTAAGAGTTAACAGTTGAGCCGGAAGTAGTTGGATCATGAAGATGCTTCCCACTTCCATGGATTAGCACTGATGACTCCACAGCTGAATGAACCCTCAGGAGATGTGGCCCAATTTAGAGGGTAAAAACCAGGAATGTGTTTGCTTCTGGCCTCTTTCCTCTCCTCCAAGTCTCTCTTGGCTTCCTTGTTGCTAGGAAACAAGCAGCTTTAGTATACAACTATCTGTTCTCATTCATGATGTTCAGCCCCATCTCAGGCCCAAAACAATGGGTCAGAGAATATAGAGTGCAGCCTTGAAACTGAACCAAAGTGAATGCTTCCTTTTTAAAGTATTTGAATCATTTGTTCATAATGATGAAAAGTTGACTAACACACACACACAAACCCACTCATGTGCATACAGACATACACACATACATGCACACATACATACACCCATACACACACCCATACACACACCCATACACACACACACCTACACACACACACATGACAAAGGAACTTTATTTATGAAGTTTACAACACACTAATATATGGGAAATGCCCAAGCATACTTAAAAAGAAAAGTCTTGTTGAGAAATAACCTCTTCTTGGCTTCAATAGTAATGACTTAAATATTTTTGAAATGGTAATTTGTGTATGATAACACTCTAAAATAATGCCTAAGTCTATTTTCCCATTTCATGGCATGCTATCATTTTCTATGTCATTTGTATAATTTATACTTTATAGTTTGAAAATGTCTATTGTATAGGAAGAAAGTAAACATGTCTACTAGGCAACATAAAATGTATACTTTAAAAAATGTGGTGACTGAATATAATTAAGATGGAGAGGCAATTTTGGGAAAATACACATAACATTAGTGAAGAAAAGTTGCCAAAAGAAGTTGTTCTGATTTTTTAAAATATGCATTATTTTAAAATGTACAATTTAGAGTTTCAGAAGGAAAGGGAGTAGCTACTTAGAAAAGGGGTTGAGAATTATTGGTCTATCTTAAAATTTATATATACTTTTAAATTTTACTCAGCTCTGGTATTATTTTATGAGTTTTGATAACTAGATAAAATTGCATATTTTATCGCTAACATCCCAAAGTATTCCTCGTTCCTGTCATTTTTTTTTTTTTTTTTTTTTTTTTTAGTTTTTCAAGACAGGGTTTCTCTGTGTAGTCCTGGCTGTCCTGGAACTCACTTTGTAGACCAGGCTGGCCTCGAACTCAGAAATCTGCCTGCTTCTGCCTCCGAAGTGCTGGGATTAAAGGCGTGTGCCACCACCGCCCAGTTTCCTGTCATTTTTTTATACTTTCCTTTGGTTGTTAAGATTTCCTCTCTCTTCCCATATCTTGACCTGACCCCTTGCAAAGGCTACTCTGTTCTTTACCTTCATCAGTTCCACACCAAAAATTATAACAACTCATAAAATAATAATTAACATTTTGTTTTAATGCTAAAAAATAATTTTAAATTGGACTTGAATTCACTAAAAACATGTGTCTAAGTTATAAGTTGAATGAATATGTGTATTTGTGGAAAGAGAGAGTGCTAATAAAGTATATTCATGTGAATTTAGAGTGAAAAAACCTCTTTGAAGTCAGTGCCTACCCATTAAAAACTATGTTTCAAGACCAGTCAGTCCAAGGAGTGTACCATCTAAAGTTAATTTCATATAAAATCTCTTCACCCAATATTCTTCAATATTCTATATTAACTAAATCCTGTTTTAATTTTATGTTATCCAATAACCCTTCTTCAGCATTTTCATCACTCATATATTTATTAATTATATATGTTTTTGACTTACCATGAATGGGAGATACAATTGTTCATGAAATTCCCCTCTTAAGTAGATTTCTTTATTTTACTTATGAGCAAATATGAGAGCCTTGAGAAAATGAATCAAATGTTTGTAGTTCCAGAGCCTAGCACTATGGCTGATACAATTTCTTTCATTGTGTTTTTACTAAACTGTGAATAGAGTTGCACATGGAGAATATTAATATACACTAAAGGGTTGAAGGCTATTTTTGAACATTTGTGTCATAGCACTATGACAGAATTGACTAACTCTACACTGAAGTTTTAAGTTTAGTTTCACATTACCAGGGTTCATTATTGGGAAGTGCATACCCACAGTAGAATGCAAAAGAATGATTCCTATGGAGTCATGTGTCTTCTGTGTTTGCTGTCTCCTTCCCACTGATTTGGTGAGAAGTCAAGACTTGGAGATGGTACTTCCCCAGTACAAAGGGGCCTGTGTCTGTCAATCACTTCTTAGGAGAATTATAGAGACACAAGGGTATAAACATGGATTGCGTCCTTATTAAATTGGTCCATTGAAATTGTAGTTTGGCTTGTTATTAACAGCTTTACAGCATGTAAAAGCCTTCTAATGTTACTGTGGAAAGAAAGACTACTTTTAGGTCTGTTTAATAAAAAAGCAAGTGTAAAACAAAAAGCAAAAACTATATGGGTAAACTTTTGTAATAAAGTGCCCTGTGACTAACGTTTCAACCATAGGGCTATATCAAAAGGTAGATATTTAATAATGTGTGTCTGAGTGGATTCAAAGTATAAAATTCTTAAGGAGAAGATAGAAAGAAACAGAGATTGCCTCTACATCTGTCAAGGAAAAATTGGCAGTAAGAAAAAGTGACTTACAGACATGGTAGCTGGGTCATAAAATTATATTATTGAAGGTCACTGTGGGCATTTCTACAGGGATGATTACGTGGCTTGAAGGAAAGCTTTTACCTACTGGATGAATACTCCTAGATTTTGCTACAAGCAAATTGGAATATTATCTTTTTATTTTTTTTTTTAATTGCTGGAGTTCAGTAAAGAAAAACTGTCACAACTTTGGCTTTTAAAAGCAAAGAACATTTTTCTGCTTCACATGAATAATTGCCCATTCTACTTACTTTGAAAACTGAGCCAGGGGAACAAGAATGATGCCACTCTGTTCATATTTCATGAAATAGGTCAAGAAACTGCTTCTCGCAATGGGCTAATTGCTGTCGGGGATGGCGGGTTTTGCTCACTGAGCTCCTGTGTGTGGGATGGGTGATGAGACTTGAGCATAGAGAGCTATGGATATGGCCTCAATGACTTTATAAAATCCTCAGACTCATGAGAGCTGTTTGCTCTGAGAAAGAGTCACATTTAAATGGCTCTGAGACAATTTCAAATGCCCCTGGGAAGCTTGTACCATAACCACACCGGACTGCCAAAAGGTAGCAAGATGGATTTTCCCTGCAGACACATACCAGTCACTGAAGCATTTCCTGCAGGTCCAAGTCTGCTAAGTATAGATGACCTTGGCAGTGCTGCTCTATGACCCTGGAGAAACTCAGGTCGAAGACTCAACATCACTGTCAAGTTCCAGGGACTGGCATAGTTGCACCATTTTGTGAACTATGCCCCTGAGACATTTTGGAGGTAGAACCACTGCAAGCAGCAACATGATTGATTCGCTAGGTGTTTTCTTTTTTCCTTGCTCTGAAATATTTGGGAACACACAGCATGTCACATCATGTTTCACAAGACGACAACAACAAAAGCCCAAACAATACATAACCAGGTAAGAAGTGAGAGGAAAGGATCTGACACAGTTAGACACAGGCGTGAATAATTGCTTTGCATCGTGGCTTGGCTGAAGGGTAAATCAAACCCAGATTTAAACAGTTCCAGCAGTGAAGAGGCCTTGCTTTTCTTCTCATTTTCTCCCACTTCTCAATTTATTTGATCATAGATTATTTTGAGCCATTTAACCTATGCTGTGTGAATTATAATTATTCCTAAATCTCAAAGCCCTATGGTTGAAGAGGTTGAGAAGATAGAGCAAAAAGCTGTTTCGTTAAGCTGAAGCAAAACCAAAATGTAAACGGAGATGGCGAGAACACAGGGAACCTACAGAAACAACCCTTTCTGAATGGAAGAGATCACTTGTGAGTTACAGAAAATGTAATACTTAGTCTTGACTTCCAAAGGTTAACATATATATTATAACACACATATATTCCCATGACACTTAATATCCTATATATATATAATATATTATATTGTATATTGCATATTATGTTGAATATTATATAATATATGTGTATATATAATAACACATATATATTCCCATGACACTTAATATCATATATATAATATTGTGTATTATATATTATATTGAATATTATATGACATTCAGAGTAGGCACTAATTTAAGAGTATAGCCGGATATCATTAGTAATCACTTCATTGAAAAATTTTCCCAGTCATGTTTGCTTCTATCCTAGGACTCTGGGCTGTCCAGCCTCTAGTTCCTGGCCATTCTGGCAGTTTCATGCATGGGCTTTCTCTCATGGCATATGGCTCAAGTTCTGTCAGTCATTGCTTGGCCACTCCCATTGGTTCTTCACCATTTCCCCAGCACATCTCGGAGGGAGGCAAGATTGTATGTCAAAGGTTTTGTGCCTGGGTTGATGTTTTAGTTCCACTGCTGAAAGCCTTGTCTAATTACACCTGATGGCTAGTTCAGGCTCAGTATGCCCCATTAGTAGGAGACTTCACTAGAGTCATTCTTAAGACTTCAGAGAGTTTCCACTGCATTAGGTTTCCACATCTCCTCCCAAGTGTCCCTAGTTTCAGTTGTCTCTCCCAGTACCCTCTCCCTCCATCTCAGTCTGACCCCTCCTGTTTCTATCCCTACCCTCCTGAGTCCACTCACAACATCTTTCCCCTTCCCAGTGAGATTCAGGCACTGCCCACGCTGAGCTCTCTTTGTTACTTTGTTACTTAGTTTCTTTAGGTTTATGGATTATAGCATGGTTACTTAACAGCTAATGTACACTTTTAAGTGAGTACATACCATGTTTATCTTTCTGGGTCTAGGTTACCTCACACATGATTTTTTTTCTAGTTCCATCCATTTGCCTGCAAATTTCATGTTCTCATTGTTTTTATAGCTGAATAACACTCCATTGTGTATACATACCACATTTCTTTATCTATTTTTTGGTGGGGGGACTATCTAGGTTGTTTCTAGTTTCTGGCTATCCCGAATAAGGCACACAGCTGAGGAAGTGTCCTTGGAGTAAGATGGAGCATCCTTTGGGTATATGACTAACAGTGGCATAGCTGAGTCTTGAGGTAGATTGCCTCTTTACCCCCAGTAGCAATGGTGGAGTGTTTACCTTACTCCAAATCTTTGCCCCCTAAAAGTGGGTGTTTTAGCTTTTCACTTATTTTCATTGCTCTCTAGGATTCTATTTAATTCACATATGGTAATTTACTTACTCTAGTATTGATGAACATGTGATTGATGGACTCTGGTCTTTGTTTCTCGTGACTCACTGTTATGAATATTTCTTGTATATACCTTTTGCTGTATATGTATTTTTCTTGGTTATAGTTCTATGTATAAAATTTTTGAACCACTGGATATGTATATAATTATCTTTGTTTAAAAATGCCAATCTATTTCCCAGGAACTGGAGAACTGGAGTCCAGAAGACGCAGAAAGGGTGGAGTCTAGAATGTTTAGTGACTAGGGAGTATTTTAGGCTACGTAGAGTTCTAAATGTGTATGGCCTGTGTTAATAGCTCTACATTGGGGCACAAGTGGAAGAGTAAGACCATCTTATGAAATCAACTTTAAATAATAGGTACTGGGAAACCATTGAAGTTCATGTGGGGAAGTGACTTGGCAGCTGTGGACTCTGGGTAGAGCAGACATTGTGAGTGGTCTGCAGAATAAAGCCAGGTGAGATGGAGAATTCTGAATCTAGAGATTGAGAATGATTATGGAGAACAATTTAGATGACAGATTAGCTGAAGTTCCCTTAGACGAAGGTTTTCTTTTTATAGCCAAGATCCCCTGTTCTGCTTAATTCTGGAAGGTTTTGTTTGGTCCTTCCCCCTTTTCTTGATTTAACAAGCATGACTGTTAGCTTCTTTGAGCATTCCTTAATTAATTGCATCTTGTTAATATTTTTCTCAAATAATGAGAACAGCTGCTTGGTTTTAGGTAGTGAACAGGTGGGGAAGAACAGAGATAATTTTATATTTGTCATGAAAATTGGCGATAGTGAAGGACTTACCAAGAAACTTATGGGTGTGAGCAAGTCTGAATGAAAAAAATGCTATCAAAAGACAGAAAGATTTTGATTTCTTTTGCAGGCATGCAAATATTGAGAAAGTAATATTAATATCTACTGTCTGTTTAGAGTTTTTGGAAGAATGGCAGCACAGTATAAGAATAATTTATCTGAAACTATATTAACCATTGATCATCAGAAGACCAATTTAGTCTGATTATATTATGATGGCATTATCACACTGCTAAAGGGACCAGATGGGTCAACACAGAAATAGATAATTATGTGACAAAGGATGCATTTTGTCAATCAGTTTTCTTCCTGCAGCACAGAAAAATACAGTAGCCTTCTATATCAAGCCTTCTGTGTCACAGGCTTGATATAGCCCCTGCTCTTTGGTGCAGGCCTGCATCAGTTAATAGCTTTGGGGGTTTGGGCTCAATTAGTTTCAATCTTCATGGTATGAACCTGAAACCTAGGCTCAGGCAGTCACAATAAATATTTGGTAGATTCCAGAAGAATAATTGTATTCCCTAGCTACAAGCAATTAGGCATTAGATGTATTCCTTGTAAACCTTTGCAAAGGCAATAAAAAAAAACACGTTTTAAAAAACAAATAATTAAATGGCTTCTTTTGTTCGGTGGCATTTAGGCAAACAGAATTAAAGCTTATTTTACCTGGGAGGAAAAGAGTTATTTTCTCCTTTGAAAACTCTGATGGCTTGCATATAAGATGCTGGTAATCTTTTAGATATCACAGAGTGGGCTATATGGCAGAAAACAGAGTAACAAAGGTTCCAAAATTTAGAAGAGATGAGCTTTTTACAAACTACTAAGTAAGAAGCTTACTTTCTACTCTTTATCTTCTCCTAGAGTTTGAGTTCAGATTTAGTTAAGCCAAGCAGCTAAAGACTCATCCACCCAAACCAGAAACATGACCATTGCCTATTTCCTGATCAACCCTTTATCCACAAGCCCAGTCAATTACTACTTTCTGGCACTTCTACTTGGAAATATTTACATCTTTTTTTTTCCTTTCCACTTCCACTACTTTAAACTTACACTTACCTCATGGTTTGCCAGGGTTGCTGTTCAACCTCAGACATAGTCTGAGGAATGTCCTGTCCCAGTGGTAGCCTGCCAGTGATGTAAAATATTTATCTTACTATGACCCAGTCTTCTTTAAACACTCTTGGCATCCTTGTGTCTTCATGTAAAAGAAAATATTTTCACATGGGTAAAGAACATTCTTTACTGCCTTGCTGATCATTTGGTTTAGACATTGGTACAGGATAGCATGTCCAAGTCTTTGGCCTTAAACTGGAAGGTTCCTGAATTCACTGGACATTTCACATACATTTGAGTCTTTCTGTGATAGAAATAAAGTACCTGGTTTTTGAGTCTTTAACTTTAGGATTTGTGTATGGTGGTTAGGGTGCAGGTTTACAGTGGGAATGGCAGCCATGTTGGTCAAAGTCATAAAATGGAAGGCTTACTCATTACTTGAAGAACAAATATAATATTGTGAAAAAGGCTATGCTGTCAAAAATCAATCTACAGTTTCAATTTGTAATAGACATTATATTGGTTAATTAGAATGAGCTGTTTGAGTCACCTGAGAAGCCACCTCTGGAAGTTTGTTTGCTCCATCTCCCATTTCAAATGTAAGCCTACTTGTCTTAAAGTGCCCTCTGAGGCCCCTTGTTAAGAGAATCAGTTGGGCTTTCTAAGTCTCCTAAATTTTAAAGCAAAGGTTAATTTCATTGGTACTTGTTCTCTTTATGAGGTGAAACTGATTTGCCATGAGTGATTAAAAAGTAATCAACCAATATCTTATTTGACTTAAGATGTACTCCACATGATGGAGACCATATTCAACACTATTTGGGTGACCAAGAACCTGAGACTAGGTAGCTCAGAGACATATGGTAAAACCAAATACCACTGTTCAATAAAAGATCATAGTAGTAAACTAACTCCTAATGACATTTTGCTATACTCATATGTGAGGCCCACTTCAGATATCTTCAGAGAATCTTCCTCCTGCAGCAGACAGTAACAAATACAGAGACCTACAGCCAGACAGTATGTAGATAGTGAGAGACCTCAGAACATTCATCACACCTTTTCTTTTCTCTTCTCTTTTTTTCTTTTCATTGGATATTTTATTTATTTACATTTCAGATGTCATCCCCTTTCCCTATTTCCCCTCTCTAGAACCCCCTATCCTATCTCCCTCCTCTTTTATGCTTTTATACCATTTTTATTACATACATGTATTAAAGTCAGTTCTAGGCTGAGGGTCTAGCAATACAATAGATGCAAATAGTCAAGGAACAAGCAAGACAATAAACACAAATAGTCAAAGAACAAGCAAGACATTAAACCCAATTACTTGAACACTCCGATGATCACTGTTTCTAAGGGTTTATCAGGATGACCAAAGTATCTGAGCCTACTTCCCTGTCCTAAGTCAAGGTCATTTTCATGTCTGAAGCATACTTCCTTGTTCTAGCCTAAAATTTAGATTTCTATCTGAAATTACTTCTTTGTGCTAGCCTAATATTTAGGTTCCTGCCTGAGATTACTTCTTTGTTCTAGCCTAATATCAGATTCCTACCTGAAGCCTACTTCCTTGTCCTTGGCCAATAACATATTCCTGCCAAGCAGCCCATTTCCTTGTCTTGGCCTATGTCAGATTCTTGCCAAACAGCCCCAAAGGCTCTCTACTTCTTTTCCTTTTTTATTTCATCAACAAGACTGAGTCTGTCTTAGGTCGTTCTGACAAGAATTGCTTCCTTACCCATCATGCAATATGCATTATCAAAAACAATGCACTTTTGTCTTAGGTTGGTAAGGTAATGTGCAGAATTTTACCCACCCTTGGCTTGCCAGCCTGTTAATTTAATAACTCTGTTTGGGGTCCCATTTTCAGGTTTAAGCCATGTACTGGCTACCAACGTGGATGTTTCTGTCAAGTCCTTTTGCTCAGGGCTCAGAGAACTCCATAAAGAGAAGACAGAAAGGGTTTAAAAGCCACAGATGATGGAAAGCTAAGACAACAAAGTGCTCTAAATCAACATGAACTCACAGAGACCGAAGCAGCATGTACAGGTCCTGCATAGATATGCACTAGGTCCCCTGCACATACATTCAGGGTTTCAGTTTAGTGTTTTATGGAACTCCTAAGTGTGCAAATGGCTGAGTCTCTGATTCCTGTGTCTTCTTGGACTCTTTCCTTTCCATTTGTTTGTCTTGTCCAACTCCAATGAGGTAGTTTTTGATTATTTTATTTTGTCATATTTTATTGTTACCCCTTAGAAACATGTTTTTATTTTCTGCCTAATTAGAGAAAGAAAGGGAATAGTTCTGGATGGGAGGGGAGGTGGAAAGAATTTGAAGGAGAAGAGGGAATGTAAACCACTATCAGGATATATTATGTTAGAAAAAATATCCATTTTCCATAAATGGAAAAGAAAAGAAAAAATTATGTGTACAATCAAACAGAAAGAATTTTGTACACATTAACTACATAAATAAATATGTAAAAACTAAAATGATAAAACAAGCTTCATATCCAGCCTCTTCCTGGTCTTAATACATAATTGGCACCACAGGACAATGTTTTATATCTGCTGACTGGCCTCAGATATTTCAACACCCATGGGCCAGGTCTCTTTCTTTACTACTAGGTCCAATACAGAGGCTGGCCGTCACAGGACTGGGGTCCTTTAAGAGCTTGGCCACAAAGAGTGAGTCTAGTGCCTATAGGGGAAAAAAAACTTAAATCTTCCTTTCAGAAATATAGCATGGTTTCTGTGTTCCTCCATCCTATGCTAGGTCATCAGGAGAATTTGGCAGTTGTGGAGTAGGCTCTACCCTGACACACAAACCAGCATTAGTCATCCCTCCGGATGAATTTCACACAGGTATGCCTCTGGGAATCATTCTGAAGTGTTGAAAACCAGAAGCAAAAGTTCAAACAAAAGGCAGGACATCTTAGCTCAGTATTTGTAACTTTTTATTTATCCTTCTTCTATTTCCTTCTTCTTTCTTTACTGTGTTAGGATATTGAATAGCTGATTTTTTGGTTTCTGTTTTCATTACATTTATAATATTTGTTTGCTTGCTTATTTGTTCTTTTATAATCTATGACATTGGCTTTTATTTTTGTGTAATATTTTGATAGTTCATTCCTTCTGTTTGCTATTTTTCTAAACCTACCCACTACTCTGTGCTTTATTAAGCAAATATTTTAATCTTTATTATACTAAGGTAGACCTGCATGACTGTGTTTTGATTTTCTATACCCATAAAATTCTGTTCTGTGATTTTACCTCTGACATCTCTGTTATGTCTCATGCTTCCAATATGTACACATTCCAAGTCAAAGCTTATTTCATCTTTTCCTTTATGCCCCCCCACCCCCACCCAACAACCTACATACTGATGCCATTCTCTCTAAACAACCCCAGGAAACTCATTGTCTCCAACCTCAGTGTTATACTCTATACAGTATTTGGAACAGAGGTATGATACAAAAGGTTCTCCTACAACTAGGCACCATAGCATCTCCCTCCTTAAGAGCCAGAGGAAACTTTCCTCTCAGTGAAGACCGATCTTGTAGAAGGAATGATGTGAAACAAAAAACTCAACCAAATAAAGTTGGAAAACAGAAGAGTTAAAACTCTTCATTCACTCATGTGCACAGATATATACTACACAACAAAGAAGCACAATATGAAACAAGTCACACAATAGGTGGTCATCCTCCCAGCTCTCATATCATGGAAGCTGAAAGGACTGAGATTACTAAAAGGATTGAGAAAAAAAATTAGAGTTCTAGTTCAAAAAATGGCTACCATTAAAAGGTCTCAAATAAGCAGATGAACAAGCTAAAAAAATCTTTACAGCTCCTTGGCAAGACAGTTACCAGAGTGAATGAGACAGATGCAACTTGGAAGGGAAAGTCACAATCATTGAGGAAACATCCACCAAGGAAATTAAAGCACTGAAAAGGAAACAAACAGAAAAAGAGGACCTGAAAGACACAGTCTAATGAAAAGCTCATCAGGAAGCAATTGAAGCTGAATCAAAAATAGGCTTGGACATACACAGTGAAAAGCTTAAAGAATATGTCCAACAGTTAAGTTATCTATGGGATACATTTAAGGTAGCCAGGCTTAAAGTCTATGAGCTGGAACAAGCTGCAATAAATGTAAAATAATTAGGTAATTATTTTATAACAGAAAAATTCTCAAATCTGATGGAAACATTTAGAACAGTGATGAAAAGAACCTTCATGTGATCTGCCATTGCCAAAATGCCAAGAACAGAAAAGTAAGGAAATAATAACTTCAATAAAGGAAGAGCACAAAAATCACACGTAAAGCAAGAATATCATAATAACCTCAGACTTTTTATTAGAAACCCCCAAAGCCAGGAAAGAATGAAATAAGGTATTTTAAGCTCCAAAAGCAAATAATTTCAACATTATTTTCCTTCTACCAAGAGAAAATAGTGATGCTGGCTAAATGAAGCTGGTCATCACATTCTTTATTTGCCAGAAGTATCAAAAGAATGAGAGACCCACATGTTCTCATACTCAGGAGTCCCAATAAAAATTAAACTGAAAGCCATGAAACATACGCAAAAGACCTGGTGCAGACCTGTGTAGACCCTGTGCTTGCTACTTCAGTCGCTGTGAATTCATATGAACTTTGCTCAGGTTTTTTTTTTTTTTTAGAGGGCTTTGTTCTCCATTTTAAAACATCTAAGACTACCCCTATTGAGCAAAGACAAGCATGGATTGGTCAAACAATTGGTCAGGGAGGTAAGAAGACATGGGAGAAAAAAACATTGGCTTCAAAATTTGGACTGAGATAAGTCACAGGGGATGAGCATCAGAAGATGCTCTGACATTGGACCAACTCTCTCTTCCTGTCATTTTTTCTTAGCATGTTGGAGCTAGCACAGGAAATCTCTTGGTTGACACACTGGCACTACTGGAAGCCATCTACTCTATGATTTTCTTTTCCAAGGATCCTTTCAGCAACCAAAAGTGACTTCAGGATGTCTTTAGAGGGTTTGTCACTTATTAATTGATCTTATGGGTGCAGTAGCATGTGGCTATGATGGAGTGCAGAGCTGCCCAAAGTAACTCTCAAGTCAAGTAACCCCACAGGAGGACCTGGTGGGTTTCCTTTACAGGGTGGATGACACCTCAGAACCATGTAGGGGAGCTTTTCTTATGATGAAAATGAAACATTGATCAAGCTCTCTCTCTTTTTTTTTTTTTTTTTTTTCGAGACAGGGTTTCTCTGTGTAGCCCTGGCTGTCCTGGAACTCACTCTGTAGTCCAGGCTGGCCTCGAACTCAGAAATCCGCCTGCCTCTGCCTCCCAAGTACTGGGATTAAAGGCGTGCACCACCACCGCCCGGCTGATCAAGCTCTTAACTCAGGCTTTTTCTATACCTTTTCCTCTCTGCAGGCTTCAGCTGGCTTGACCTAGCATACACAGTCTCTGTTTCCATGTAGTCTTTTTCTATGGATGGTAATTATTTTTTAATAGGCAGAAGTAACCATACATTCAGCCATCTGTATTTGGAGACAAGTGTCCTGGCCTATTTTCAGTACAACTCTTTCTCCTTTTTTCCTATCATTGTCATACTCTTTAATGAGGCTTAAAGCATTCAATTTCTTGACCTGTTTCAAAGAATTAGGTGTTCAGTGCCCAAGACCAAAATGTAATTTCTAAGAATGTCCTTGCCCTGTCCCAAGTTGTTCTGTGTCTAAGATGTAGCACTACTATTGCTTTTTTTTTTCCTTCAGTTAATTGGGTTGAACTGAATCCTTATAATAGTGAGCTAGCAGTCAATCCCAGAGTATCAGTTGGCAGAATCCTTGTGAATTGAATGCTTGGGCAACTTGAGTCTTCAACTCCACTGAATCCTAGTAGCAGCATGCACTCAGTTCTATGGTTTCATTGACATGTGTTTGTGAAGGTAAATAAAAGTCCTTATATAAATTTAAAAGGTTAGCAATCTAGGATCCACACAGCATGTATAGAATATGGAAACTGGGAATAAACCTCCATTAGAAACACTCTGTGAAGGGCTAAAGAAAGTCTCAGTTGTAAAGAGTACTTGCTATTCTTCCAGAGGACCAGCGTTTGATGTCAAGCAGTCACACATCAGCTTATAACTGTATGTGTTACTCAAGTTTCAGGGACCCAACACCCTCTTCTGATCTCCACAGACAACCGACATGTATGTGGTACACAGACATACATGCAGGCAAAACATCCATATATAAACATTACCTCAAGATCCAGCTATACCACTCTTGGGCATATATCCAAAATGTGATTCCTCCTACCACAGAGACACTCCTTCAACCATGTTCATTGATGCTGTAGTCATAATAGCCGGACATTGGAAAGAGTCAGCCACACAATGTCCATCGACAGATGAACGGATATAGAAATTGTGGTATATTTATACAATAGAATATTACTCAGCCATTAAAAACAATGAAATCATAGAATTTACAGGCAAATGGATGGAAGAAGAAAAAAAATCATCCCAAGTGTCATAACTGGGACCCATTAAGAAAAATATAATATGCTTTTTTGCTTATATGTAGATAATAGATTTTACATCAGTGATAACTATGATATAATTCATAGAAGCACAGAGGTTAGAAACAGAGTAAGGGAGTAGATGGGGCAGATAGATCTCTCTATGGAAGAGAAATAGAATGCACGGTTATGGTTGGATAGTGGGGAGGACTGGAATGGGAGGATCAAGTGTGGAGGAGAGGAAGAAGAGGTAAACTCAGTGGATAAGGGAAGGAATATGGGGAGACACAGGTAAAATAAAAGGCCATTTGAGGGGTAGTATGGAGACATAAAATTGTTGGAGTCTCCTAATATATATATATATATATATATATATATATATATATATATATATATATATATGAAGGATATCTAAATAAAATTGCCAAATTAGCTTGGAGACAGAACCCTACCTAAACATCCCTTGTCACCAAACAAAGCTTTTAGCACTGAGATTGGGTGACATTTAATTGTGTTGTTGGCCCAAAGAGTGTCTCATGTGAGACCCAAACATCCGAGGCTGTTGCCACGACTAAAGGCTGGTATGCACAAACTGATGTCAAGGCTCTTTTGCTGAAGATACCTACACAACTCATTGAATACGGAGAGGTTGAGTTGGTCACTATATGCAGACTTCACCCCTACAATCTAGCATCTCTGGGAGAAGATACTTGGCAAGCTACCAAAAGAAAATATAAACACAGATGTAGCCAGAATCCCTTTGATCTACAATGGTGTCCTGCCTGTAAGATACATTAGTGCAATGGTATCACAAGGCTGATGGGGAAGATTAACCAATATCTGATTTGACTTAAGACCCACTCCACCAGATGGAACCCATTTGTACCAGACACAACTGAGGTAACCAAGAACCTTAGAACAATAGCTTAGGGACCTAGGGGAAAACCAATTACTACTGTTCTACTAAAGAAACATAATAATTAAATGATTCCAAATGACATTCTGCTATACTCATAAACCAGTACCTTGCTCAGCCATCATCAGAGATTCTTTCTTGTGCAGCAGATGGGAACAAATACAGAGAATCATAACCAGATAACATGCAGGGAGTGAGAGACCTTAGAATGTTCAGCCTGAAATGGAATGTCTCCATCAAATCTCTCTCTGCAGGGCTCAGGGACCCCTGAGCAAAAGGGAAAAGAAAGAATACAAGATCCAGAGGAAATGGACAAAACCAGAAAAACAGGCCTGTGAATCAAGACTCTAGAAAGCAACAGGATCAAAGTACGTATGAATTCATAGAAACAGAAGAAGCATGCACAGAGCCTGCATGAACCTGAGGGTTCCTAGAGGTAAAAGAATAAGTGGACCCACTCCCCCATCCCTAAGCCAGAAGCTATTGTCAATTGATAACCACTTGCAAGTGAAAATGTATTCTCTCAGAGTTTCACTGGGGAAAGAAATTACTTGTAAGAGAAGTCTGCATGCCCAGCAGTAGATGACCAACAGAAAACAAACTCAGATGCATTTGTAGAGGTTCTTTGTTCTATAATGTCATATCAGGCATTTTTTATCTACAGTTTAAAATTTTAAATATGTTTCTTTAATATGTGAGTTTTTGTGTTATCTTATTTAATCTTATTGCATTATATTATATTGTATTATTATGCCTTAGAAGCTTGTTTGTTTTTTAATGAAAGTCAGAAAAGGGATGAATCTAGTTCAGAAGGGAAACTTTAATCATAGTATATTATGTGAGAAAAATTATTTTCAATAAAAACGCGGAAGATTATACACTTTGCTTAATGGTGGTTAGAGGTCACATGCTTGGAATGAGTTTTTCTCTGTTTACAATCTTTGTATAGTTTCAATCCCAAAGAGAAAGCGTTTGCCCAAGGAAGAAACATAAGTAGTACTCCTTCAGTTTAGAATAGTTAGATGGACAGACGAATATGAAGGTATCCAGAACACTGTCAAGTAGACTGGAATTCAAGAAAGAAATCATATGGGGCAAAGGTGCTCTTCAGTCTACAACTAGACCATGCCAGAGTTGTGCGGAGCTGCACTGACTTACAGCTCAGGGGTCTTTGCTGAAGGCTTCTCCATTTGCCTCAGTATATTGGATGATAAATATAGCATTGCCACACTTGTGCGCAATTTTGAGATTGTCTAATAAATATTTTTACATTGAATTCTGGTCACCTCTCTTCCAGGAGGTTGACAGATTTTAAGTGGACAGTTGGAGGTAAAGAGGCTTATTCTCTGTATCAGCTAGCCTCTTGAAGTCATCAATAGTTGATTCTGTTCCACAATAATCAACGGATCCATTTAGTACAAGTTTAATGAAAATTAGTACAATTTAAACATTTTTTATGAGGCTAGAAAAGAACCCCGCCCATATGTAATCATATAAATGAGCTATTGCTACGCATGTAACATTTATTCCGTATCCACCATGAATACCATGCATTGAGAGATGACGCATTGAAAGTAAGTGCGCATGTTTAGGAAGACTGTAATATATAGAAAAGCCTTGATTAGCCACACTTCAGCTTCTGCAAGCCATAATTAACCATATTTTCTCTCTCCTCTTGTCAAACGGATCTGTCACAGGAAAATAAAATGCTGTCATATTAACTTTTAAAGGTGAAAAGCCACAGTCCCTCTTTGGTTTCTTAAGGCTGTGGGGGATGCAGTTCAGCTTCCATCCTGTCTACTCCTCACCCCCCTTCTGCTCATCCTGCTACAGGATGAGCAAGGACACTTGATGCTGAGATGAACGACAAGCCAAAGACTTTGGCTTTCCAAATTCACTGAGGAAGTGTTCAGTCGCCTTTTGGCAGTCTGGGCTGCATTATTCATTACTTGAAAGATTGTCAGTATTAACCATTGAACAACTTAATCCTGAGTTTTGTGCAGAATTCAGTTTACCAAGAAACTCTTCTTAAATACCCACACCAGCTTCCAAGTGACTCTTGAAATGTTTTGCGCAGTGTGATTTGCTGCCACTGGAGATGAAGGATTTTAGATAAAAGCCAAGGGGCTGGCAGTACCCAAACCAAGAAGGTACCTCCTGAGTATCGTCAGAACTGATGCAGAGAATTAAGGTCATGTTTAGGTTAAGGTATATTTGTGTCATTTGAAGATGAATGGAGGGAAGAAAGAAGATTTATTTCAAGAATGTATTTTGAGCCTTAAAAATTGTGTGTGTCTATGAGTGTGTGTGTGTGTGTGTGTGTGTGTGTGTGTGTGTTTGATTGTTCTCTATATCAAAAAAGGATTTTAACCTGGAAAAAGAATACTCAAGGAAAGGCTTAAGTAGTTCACTCAAGGTGTGTCAAGCAGCCATGGCTTCCTCCCTCAGTCTGGAGGCAAGGCATCTCTGCCTCCTCTCAGCTGGTCTGAATCTCACCTTTCAAGGTCACACTCAATTCTGAGCGTTTCCCCCACCTCTGCCTTCCTAGCCTATGCATAAAGCATCTCTGTTGTCTCCATCATCTTTTATTTACAATTGGAGAGGTGGCCGAGGCTTTTCTTTATCTTGACAGCTTTACAAATAGCACTGAGCCTCCTCTTCTTAAAGTGGTTTAAATGGGGCCCTACCCAGAGGCAGCCACCAATGCTGAGCACTTCTCCAGGCCTCCTCTGGCCTAATGAGCCCTCCATTATTGTTTGGCATTACTGAATGTCAACAATAGGATGGCTCCCCTCTGGGAGTACAATGAAAATGGCAAGAAATATAAGATTAGAACTGAGGGAGCAGACAAAATAGCTTTTATTTATTGGCAGAGGGGAGGTACGAGCTGCTGAGCTTCGTCTCTGTGCCGTCTTTTATCAACGACTGTCAACTTTCTCTTCTTTCCTTGAGGGCAGGCTCTCACTTTTTGCAATGTAACACATTAAATCGACAAGTTTTATTTCAATAATGATATTAATAATGGATCTAGAAAACACTTTCTTGCCAGTTGTTTAAAAGAAAATTTAAGCTGCAAATGATTTCTTGCTCACACTGTGTGTGTGTGTGTGTGTGTGTGTGTGTGTGTGTGTGTGTGTGTTTGTATTTGTGAATGTGTGTGTGTGTGTATACATATGTATAGGCTTTCTCTGACTCTGTGTCTGTATAAGCTTTTGGAGACGTCTTTAGGAAATTGAGGCAAATTTGAATTTACTGAGAATTTCCTATAGCTAAGTCTAGAAATGAGTGCTCATATGCTTTCCTTGGTAAGGTTTGAATGTGTCCTAGCTGAGATTTGGGTATTACTAATGTTACAGTGGTATAATGTAGGTCTATTAATCAGTAATTGGGATATGCAAATGTCTCCCTTGTGAATGGTATTAGCTACCATTATGAAGGGGCTTGATAAAATATGTATTTTTGGGGCCATAACCTATGCAGGGACAAAGTATCCCTCTCAGCTGGGTAATTATGGCTTCAACATAGCATCTTGAAAACAAAAAAGGAACATGCAGAAAATACTAACTGTGAAGGCAGCTCTATCTTGGACTACACAGTGTCTAGAAGTTGAGGAATATATTTCTATTCTTTATTAAATTCATAGCCTTAGATACTCTCTCAGGTAGCACAACATGGATTACATTACTTATTTGTACCATTACTCCAAGTACCTTGTGAGTTAGGCAGTTTTCATATTTCTGAGGTGGGAGAACGTTATAACTGTATAAAGCAACACTCTGAAGAACACACCCACTTGAGCAGTAGAGATGAAGGCAACTGTGAGCAACTGGCCCAAGGCTTCCTAGTCTGAGCAGGCTGCTATGCAATAATGTGGTGGGAGAGCTAAGATATGCCACTGTATAGAATTTTACTATTTGAGGCGTTCTTATTGTGTTGTTAGAGTCTAGAAGGCACTGACCTCATAAAGTTGGAAGGGTTAAAGGCCCTTCTGCTGACTTGCCTCTTAGAATGTGGGGCTTCCAGAGAAGGTTCTTTATCAGTGTTTCAGAAATTGCAGACCTCATGGCTCACCTAGCATCTGCCATCAGCTTTCTCTATTCTTCCTTCTCCTATGAAATGGCGTAACAAATATGAATAGTACTTCAGAACAACCCGTCACTTTTAGTTCTTGTGCAGAGTAAGCCTATCCATATAGAGGAGTTCATCATCAATAATAGTTATTTAATCTATATTTTGAATGAGGTAACTTGAATTTCATTGTCTAGTAGTTAGATTAAAATATTCATAAATACTGAAGAAAGCTATATTCTTTATTTTTACTTTATTGGATATTTCTTTATTTACATATCAAATGTTATCCCCTTTCCTGGGATCAAATACGTAGACAACGTGTGGAGCAGAGACCAAAGGAAAGGCCATCCAAAGACTGCCCCACCTGGAGATCCATTCCATATACAGTCACCAAACCCAGATACTGTTGTGGATGCCAAGAAGTGCTTGCTGAAAGGAGCCTGATATAGCTGTCTCCTGAGGAGCTCTGCCAGAGCCTGACAAATACTAAGGGGATGGTCACAGCCAACCATTGGAAAGCTATATTTACTGCTCATGACATTTTTCCACTATTGTTTATTTCAGATGCCAAGCAATTGAGGAGAAAGCCTAAAATACTTACTATTTAGTCTCTTATTTGACATTATTATCTTATTATAATTTTATCATGAGAGAGATTGTTTTACAGATGGAGGAATTGAGAGATTTTGTTTTACTTTAGAACTAAAATAAAACATTTAATCCCAAATGAAATCACTCTAAATTCTAAAACTACCTTTGTTCATTCTGTTGAACTTCACTTTGCTTTCCTGTGTTCATTAAAATGGATGCCGTGTGTAGGGCAGTGACAACCAGTGAGACTGGAGTGTAGCAGTGATCCCACCTGAGGTCAAGGTATCCTGAGGGAGGGTTGGCTGTACTTTATTATGGAATGTTAGCATCTACACAGGCAATCATTCATCCTATACCTAAGAAATGTGTAATTAATTGATTGACACATTCTTTTTTGTTTAGTCAGAATATAGCCATAAAATTCTTCTGAACATAACAGTCTACAGATAATAAATGAAATGCTTTTGGCATTTCTGACAAGCAGAAATAAGGAGATATCATAGTAACTAGGTCTAACAGAAAAGTTTAAAGTAAAAGAATTTTACAAATAAAAATATATTCAGGAAATCTTTGTCCAATACACAGTCCAAACTTCAATTCTCCACTATATGTAATCTTAGGCAATATTTACTTCTTTGCTTATCAGATTCTTCATCTATTGGAATGGAAAATGTAAAAGAAACTACTTCATGGGCCTGCTTTAAATATGGAATATTTAAGATAAAGCAGTAGGACCATGCTTAACATAGAATCAATGCTAGTATAGATGTTAGGGAAAAGTATAGAATGTGAACAAAAGAAAGGAGAAGAAGCAGGCAGAGGAAGAGAAGAAGGAAGAAGGAGAAGGAGGAAAAGGAGGAGAAGGAGAAGAAGGAAGAAGAAGGAGGAGGAGGAAGAGGAGGAGGAGGAAGAGGAGGAAAGAAAGAAAGAGAGAAAGGGAGAAAGAAAGAAGAGTAGTAGAAGAAGAAAACACAGTAGTACCAACTATACCCAAAACTTTTTGGGTTTTGTACTAGATTTCTCTCAACACTATTTTCCTACCTCTGAAATTTAAAGGTAACTAAAACTACCCAAGTCCTTGTGTCTTCTGTTTAGACATATAGTTGTCTATTCTACTGAGTTTCATTCTGTCATCTTGTGAGCTTTGTAGTCCCATGAGAAATTTTGCTGATCTGTCATTACCATGCTTTTCTACAGCTAAAGGCAAATAATTCATTTCTAGCCATTGTGGTAATTTGGAAAATGATTTATGTCACCTCAGTACTTTTCAATGATGTTGATTTCCCATTGTGTTTAATCAGGTAGCGTTAAGGCTTCATTATGCCATAAAACATCTGCAGCAAAGAGTTACCTTTAAATACGCAGAATAATTCATTTCAAATTATGGGAACCATTTGTGTTATAACACTCATCTATAATACACCAGGGATATCTGGGTAGTCACTAATGAGCTAAACTACCCTTTAAGCAAGTTATTAGAGCAAATGTCTGTTCCTTCTTTGATGTAAGGTTTTAAATATTCTTTACTCGTATTTTTATTATCTATAGCTTTACATAATAAAGTTTTAGCGATTGTATTTTCTAAAGTAATCTTGCAGGGGAACTTCCAAAATTTAGTACAGTTCCTCACTTAGCAAAGAATCAGAAGGGAAAGAAATCTAAGAGTTGAAATTTTGGAATTATTTACTACCTTCTGTTCTATTTCTTATTCAGTCAAATACAAAAGCACCACGTTAGTCACAGAGTTATTAATTATCCTTTTCTGTGAGAAGAGTATTTGCTCTGTATGGTTAAAACATGGGATATCTTTGATAAGGACTAAATCTCATATTAACTAATGAGAAGTTAGAAACAGTGCAATCTAGGAGTTCGGTTTTTTTTTTTTTCTTTTTTGTTTTGTTTTTAGAAAGCCAGGTCAGAATACCTTTACAATTTTTTTTTAAAGCATGGATTCTGACTTAAGAGCCTTCTGCTGATTCAGAATGTAGAGGGCAGATTTAGTTGTGACTGGGTAATAGGGTGAGGTTTGGATTTTTACAATTATAAATGGCTCTTTCATTTCTAATCTTAATTTTTGGATACTTGGCTTAGATGACATAGCTGGCTTAGTTTTTCCCTCAGTAGCTATTCCTCGGTAAAAATAAAGTCACAGAGTATTAATATACAAGAATAAGAAGAAAATTAGGGATGTCTCTGAGGTGCAGACAACATGAGTTCTGTTTTCAAAGTTCTCAATCATCGGTAACTCCATTTGAAAGGTATTTGATTTTCTTTTCTGACTTCTGACGACAACATAGTACACATATTATGCATATGGTGTATATACATATAGAAAAACTAAGCCATCTAAATGCACAGAAGAAATAAATCTAAAGATATCCAAAGATTAAGAAAAAAGTTAAATTTCTTTTAGGTTATATAACTTTTTCCAGCAAGTTATTTTTCTCACTGAGATTCACTTTCCTTATCTGTAAATGGCAGTGTCATGTCTCTGCAGTGTTTCATGACTTTTAAGAATGCAACATGAAAATTAAATACAATTTCCTGAATAATACCTTATAGAATTGTAATGACTATATACTTTCTATCCAGTAGTTACTGTGGTTTCTTTTCATATATCTTCTCTTATTTTCTTCATAATGATTCTGATACAGTTATTTTCATTTTTACAGATATGGGAACTGAAGTAATAGAGTTTAAGTAACTTGCTCAAAGTTAAATATTAAGGAATTATTGTGCAGAATTTTAATGAAGAATGTAAAAAGTTACAAGAACAAAAGAACATCATATATTCCTTTAATAAAAAAGAAACCTGGATAAATCTAAATACTTAAGAACCCAACAAATTCCCAAGAATTCATACCAACTATGCTTCAGAAAAGAAGAAGCCTTTCTTAGACAAGGAGTCTTATACCTGTCCTAATCACTAGTAACACTTCAGAGAATCTCCACATCCTTTTGGAGTAGCCAAGGGAAATCATCCTATGATTGTTCAAAGAGTATATGTTTCAACACTGTATATTCAATGACTGTAAATGAAGCCTGATGCATGGAGTCTTAAGGAACTGCAAACTTCTCTAGTTTCCTCGTGTTTTTCTTGATGCCTTCACTGAGTACATGAAGGTGGCATACTGTAGGTTGAGATAGAGAATCAGAGCTGTATGAGAACATTCAAAAGACAATGTGAGTCTTTCTGAATGCAAATCAGTGGCGAGGAAAAGGAGGAAGTACTGAGCAAAATTTCTCTTATCCCAATTTCAAAGTAAATGTGTTTTTATGGCTATAAAACAGTGTTACATGCAAAGCCCTGGACAAAGACAGGTCCCAATCCTCAAGATCCTACTGCTTAAGATGGAGGACCTATCTAAATGAAACAGAGATTTTGGAATAAGCAGATGCAAAGAAAGAACCATTTGAGATATATTTATACATTTACTGGAGGAAAAGAAGACAGGTAGAAGAGTATAGTGTAGACAGTTTTGTCAGTATACTGAAAGTCAAGTAGAGGGCTGCAGAGTGAGAATTCCCTAGTCATCAAAAGAAGTAACTGCTGAACTATAAAATTGAGAATCGTCTCTCACAGCTCATAAAATAATATGTCTAGAATTTTGGTGAGACTCAGATCTCAAACTCTACTAAGGGAAAGTTTTTTTCCTACCATAGAATACTTAAGTCCAGTGCAGACTCCTTCAATAAAGAGCTACAATAAAGCCTGAAACTAGGCTCGATACACAATGGGTTAGTTCATCTCTAGTATATTGATGTTCTAAAGGAAGTTGTATGGCCTTCTAGGACAGCATTCACTTTAATATCAGTTGCTTTTGTTGTTTGTACAATGTCTGGCTTAGAAAAGTTAATAGTTTCTAGAAAACAAAGAAGCAGGCAAATGAGGTCACCACAATTTATATTTTAAAATACTAGATAGAAGAAAAATGAAAGAAGACCCTGATGTTTGAATTAGCTGTCAAGAGCTTTAAGGCAACTTTCATAAATATCATAAATACCTAGAAATACTAGTGAGCTATTTGTATGAACATATGAAAAATTTCAGTGGAGAAATATAACTAGACAAAGTAGTCATGTGAAACTACCAGAAATATAAATATAAGACACAAACATTTTATATGATAGACAATATTGAACTGAGAAACACAGTAAATAATATCAGAGAACATGACATCTTTCTTGTAGAAAGTAATCACACTAAAGTACAAGGACAGAAAGGAAGATACTCAAGTTACTTTACAGAGGGTCTAACATCTGCAATGCAAACGAAAATCATCTATCAAATGGAAAATTAGCTTATGAAGATGGAGAAAAATTGGGAAGAATATAATGTTTAAAGTTATAAGAGTTTAAAACTTTTGACTTTGGCTGGGTTCACAGTTGGCCTTGTGAAACCCATGAGCTAACAATGGTTTTTACATTTTAAAATGTCCCTTACAAAAACATCTATATAACATCATCCTTTTTTTTTCCCACTAGGCATAAGAAACTTAAAAATATTTATCATTTGAATATTTGCAAAAATTTTTGGTAATCCTTGAACTACAATATATTTTTTAATGTTTATCTATTCATTATGTACATGTTCTACATGCATGTATGCTCACATGGCCAGAAGAGGGCATCAGATCTCATTAAATACAGTTATAAGCTATCATGTGGTTGCTGGGAATTGAACTCAGAACTTCTGGAAGAGCAACCAGGGCTCTTAATGTCTGAGCCATATCTCCAGCCACGAACTAAGATAATTTTAAAAAGCAATATTAAGAAGGTTAACAGAATTCTCTTAAAAATAATGGAGATTAGAAAACAGTGGAATATCTTTTAATGTGCCAAATAAAGATACTTTACAATAAAACTACTCACTTAACTCTGAGATTTCAGCTTTACATTGACATTTGTTACAATTTATCAAATGTTGAGTCATGGAGCAAATTACATCCAATCCCACAGATCTTGATAATTGAGATATGAAGCTAAAGCTAAAGGGTAACAACTGTAGAACCCATAGCTGATTAAAACAAAAGCAGACAATCACCCCGGCCCCTTCCACCAATAAAGCTCACATACTATCAAAAGTAAGAGATGTGCCTTATGGTATGCTCTCATGGGAAAGAATCCAGAAAATACAAATCAGGATTTTAGCTCACAGTGATGGCTTAGCTCTTACTAGCAGCATTGTACAGAGAACATGACATTTCCCATTAGACTGAACTCAGGACAAAAGCAGTGGATCACAGTAAACCTCTTCAGTGTTTTTCTCCCTTTCTTCCTCTCTCTCTCTCTCCTTCCTTCCTCCCTCCCTCCCTCCCTTCCTTCCTTCCTTCCTTCCTTCCTTTCTTCCTTCCTTCCTTCCTTCCTTCCTTCCTTCCTTCCTTTCTTCCTTCTTTCTTCCCTTCTTTCCAACCTTTCTTTTCTTTCTGTCTTCTTCCTACAAGTTCTCAAGTGAATCTGGCTGGCTATGAGCATCACATGTAACTGAGACTGAGACTGACCATGGGTTCCTGATACGCCTTTGCTCCCAAGTGCTGGGATTTTAAGAGTACACCAACATGTTCAGCTTCTTGTTTGATATTCTTTCAAAGTAGTTTCTTGAATATTTAAAGTGATTGATACACTCATTGAATGCCTACAATAAATAGGTTAAAATATTATTAGTAAAAACAACAGAAACTACAATTAGTAAAATAATCAATCAAGGGCACTTCTATGTTCCATGAATGCAATTATCTAAAAAGAGAGGTGACAGTATGATTCTTCTCTGTGCTGATAAAACTACACCAACAGTGTTGTGTTGTGTGTATTATGTCAATAGAAAAATAGTCCTATAGGAACAGAAACACATTTACAGAAGAATGGTGTGTAAATTTCTAAGTTATTAGGTATTTTGTTTTACTAAGAATTATTCTTTGTAGCCTTGAAGAGAAGAGATTCAGTTTCAAAAATCAAAGAAAAGAATAAAGAGGAGGGGGAGGAGGAGAGGAGGAGGGAAAGAAAGATGATGAGGGAGAGGAGGAGAGTGAGAAAGAGGAAGAAGATGAGGAGGAGAAAAAGGAGAAGGAGAAAAAGGAAGAGAAGCAGGAGGAGGAGGGAGAGGAGGAGGAAGAGGCAAAGGACAAGGAGGAGGAGGGCGGAGAGAACGAAACTGGGAAACGTGCAATTTGATATTTGGGATTGTACCTAAGCAGCTCCTTGTTTCCTGAGTAAACTCAATAAACTGTTTGAATCTCAGTTTCACCATCTGTTAAATGATGACCATGAAACAATTTTGTGGCACACACATGAGAGTTCAATGAGATAATACTAAAATATTATGGAGGGGTTATTTTCTGTTTAACTCTATGCTAATTGATCTTATTTTAATTATTTTAAAGCAGTGGGAGTTACACTGAAAATCCAGTTCTCTTTTGTTGAAAAATTCAACTCTATGCTTGGTGAAAAATTTTCAAAGGTCACTGAATACAGTTGGATTAGATGATATTTAAGGCCGTTTCCAACCTTCAAGTCATATTTAGACAATATCAGCAAATAACACTGTAGATCAGTTTTTAGCTTTAGTCTCATTACTATGCTGTGTTTGCATGTGTCTTCATGTGAGATGAAATAGGGTCAGGACAGGTGTTATGTGCAGGACTAGGAAGGAGAACAGAACACATAGGAGAGAGACTCAAACAGGCTTTCCTGCTGGGTGTCTATCAAGACCATAGTTCATTGCTTCTAAATTTTATAGATTTCTGTAACAAAACCACAAGATTTTTGTTATATGGACAGGAATATTCAGTTAGTCTTTGTTGAAAGTTTTTAAGGTTTTAGTAAAGATTGGATGAGCTTTTGAAGCTGTCTAACGAAACTGTACATTTTTCAAGCTGAGAGGCAGAGAACAGACTTTGTGGTACTCTGTCGACATTTTATTCACAGAGAAACAAAGCTAATAATGAAAGATGTCGGCTAAAATGACTAGAAACTGTCAGACTTGTGGTCTTGCTGTTCTTTGTCTGATACTTTAATAATGTATTAAAATCTAGCTAATAGAAAAGCCCCCTTGTTAGTATTGTTATCAGCTACAATGACTGATCTACAAAGGGTGCTTACAGAGAAATATTCCCAGTGGAACATTTGAGGGCAATTTGTTGCATCAGCTGGGGGAAGAAAAATGCAAAAGAGGTAGCAAAAGAGATACGATTGCCATTGGCTTGCCAGGTGACCTGAAAGGTTAGGAGATTTCTGTTTATTGTTAATAAAATGAAATAAATCAACTATAGGTCAAGAAAAGGAGCAAGCAACCAGTTGACAGTGAGCATAGGACAAAACCATAGAGAGTTAGGGGAAGTCAGGAGGACAGATAGACAAACAGGAAGTAGAAAGGAAGGACATTCAGTTGAAAGGGTTTTTAAGACAATGTGGAGAGGTGACCTGGGTTTTTTTCTTTTAGGACATTGATTGAAAAGGAAAGTCAGGTGGGTGTTCTCTCTCTCTCTCTCTCTCTCTCTCTCTCTCTCTCTCTCTCTCTCTCTCTCCTTCTGAGCTAGCAGGCTTTTACCACAGCATCTGGTTCCAAAGTCTTCATTTGCTAAACAATTGGGATTTTGTTTTAGAAACATTATCTTCATGCTTGTGATGAGGAAGATCCTAATTTTACATATTGATTAAATTAGAATACACAGGAAAAGAGCTTCTTGTCATGAACTATTTTTACTTACACCGATTTCTTATTTCTCCTACTTTATAGTATTGTGGGGTGTGTGTGTGTGTGTTTATACTTTTGAGAGTAATGAGAATTTAACCTTAATTTGAGGTTCTCTGAAGTCACTACAACTAAATTATATTTTTTACTTATTTTATTTCTCTGTATTTATATTTACGCCTCTCCTTCACTCTTCATACTTACCTTCAAAAGATGGCTCTGAAACACAAGTTTGAATGGTAACATGCCAGATGTGCAGAACTATACCTGTAGTAGAGTTTTGACTGAGGTACTTGTATATGGCAATGTTGATTGTTTTTTTTTTTTTTTTAAGTTTGACTTGAAGCCATTATCATGGTTCCATAAAATGTCAAAAAAAAAAAAAAAAAAAAAACAATAAAAAAAACCAAGAATCTAAATGTTGATAAAGTTCTTAGTTAATTCAGATGTCTTTTTTTCTTATAAATAGAGACCTAGAAAGGAAATGCCTGATATAGAAAGGAAACAAGTGTCTAAGATATTGAAGTATACAAGAAAGTGTAGATGATATGGAGATGAGATGATACTTACCATGATGTTAGTAAGCCATCACATCACTGCAGTGTTTGGCTCTTCAAGATGTTTTTACATATATTGCCTCTAGAAGTTAACAAGTATCAAGCAAGATTACTAAAGAAAACTTTATTTCCCATGATTCTTTTAACATATTATTGAAATGTAATAGACATATGTGAGAGATCTCCTCCAAAACACTCAGATTTTTACATATTGAACATTTCATGTAAAAGGGACAAGAATCAAGAAACATTTGTGCCAATTTATGTAGCAGGTGACCACATTGTTCTGTACTACACCTTAGTTATGCCATTTCTTTAGCGACAGATAAATGAAATCATTTTGTGTGTCTTTTTATGTATTTGGTTCCTTTTCTATATATTATGCTTATAACTTTTTTTGACTCATATTGTATGAATTCCATTTTGTGAATGAGCTATCATGTATGTTTGTTGGCATTTGGTTTGGCCCTAGTTTCCAATGCTTATAAATAATGCTACTTGTAAGATTTTTCTTCCTATTCTGGAATAAAGTGACTATTTCAGGATATTCTATGTCCATGTAACCCAAAACAACTTTGCTTCTGTTGGAAAACAATGTTAAGTTAGTGACATTGCCACATTTGACAGATACAAAATTACATATTCTCCTTACATCTTCATCAGACCTGAGGTTCCTGAACCATTCCTCCACCTATCTTTTCTGTTTGCAGAGTCCTCTGGGGTACCCCAAGCTGCCCTTAGACATCTGCTACCCCTGACAGACCTTTATTTTCTTTCAATTTTCCACCCACTTTCATCAGATATGCTGATCCAAAACCATGCAGCCCAAGGATACCCATTACAGGCCACACCAGGACCATCAAGTTCTTCTCTCAATATCGACAACAGGAATATCTAAGGACTAGCCATCAAGGTGGCAAAAGGCCCTTGAAAGAATGCAATCAACAAACACCAGAGCAATATATGACACCTTTAGAGCACAGCAACCCTACTGTAGCAAGTCCTGGATACTTTAACACAACCAAAGCACAAGAAAATGACCTTAAACTCAACGTTATAAAGATGATAGAGCTCTTTATGGAGGAAAAGACTTAATCTCTTAAAGAAATACAATCAAACAAGAATCTAAATCTTAGGCTAGAACAAGGAAGTAGGCTTCAGACATGAAAAATGACTTTGGGCTAGGACAAGGAAGTAGGCTCAGATACTTTGGTCATCCTAATAAGCCCTTAGAAACAGTGATCATGGGAGTGTTCATGGAAATTTTTTTTTTATTGCCTTGCTTGTTCTTTGACTATTTGTGTTTATTGCCTTGCTTGTTCCTTGACTATTTGCATCTATTGTATTGCTAGTTCCTCAACCTAGAACTGACCTTAATACTTGAATGTATTAAAATTGTATAAAAGCAAAAAGGAGGAGGGTAGATGGGATATGGGATTTTTAGGGAGGGGAAATGGAGAAAGGGGATGATATCTGAAATGTAAATAAATAAAATATCCAATAAACAAAGAAAAGAAAAAAAAGAGTTTCTACATAAAAAAAATAAACAGAAAACAAGTAAATCCCATAGAGACATACAGGAACATACAATTAAACAGGTGAAGAAAATAAATAAAATTGTACAGGGCTTGAAAGTGAAAAAAGAAGCAATAAAGAAAACACAGACTGAGGGAATCCTGGAGATGGAAATCTAGGAAAGAGAACAGAAACAACAGATGCAGCATCAGCAACAGAATACAGGAGATGGAAGAGAGACTCTCAGACATCAAAGATACAATAGAAAACATTGATACATCGGCCAAATAAACTGTGAATTTTAAACAATTCCTGACACAGAACATCTAGGAAATATATGATACCATAAAAAGACCTAACCTAAGAATAATAGGAATAGACGAAGATAAAGAGTCCCAACTCCAAGGCCTCCAAAATTTTTTCAATAAAAATCATAGAAGAAAACTTTGCAAACCTAAAAAAAAAAAAATGTCTATAAACATACAAAAAGCTTATAGAACATCAATTAGTCTGTACCAGAAAAGAAAATTCTTCTGCAACTTAATAACCAAAACACAAAATCTACAGAATAAAGAAAAAATATTAAAAGTAACAAAGGGAAAAGCTAGGTCTGCATTCAGAACACAGCTACCCTACTATTGCAAGTCCTGGATACCCCCAACACAAACAAAGCATGAGAAAATGACCTTAAATCCAGTCTGATAGACAGACATTAGACCAGACTTCTCAACAGAGACTCTGAAATCTAGAATGGCCTGGACAAGTTTCTTTCAACCTTAACAACAACAAAAAAACACACATTCGAACCTAGACTACTATGTATAACCAGCATAACTCTCAACACCATAGACAGAGAAAACAAGATATTTCAAGATAAATCCAAATTTAAACAATATATATCTACAAATCTAACTCTACAGAAAATACTAGTAGGAAAATTCCAACCCAAGGATGACAACTAAATCCACGAAAACAGAGGAAATAATTCCATACCAACAAAAACATGAGAACACACACACACACACACACACACACACACACTACCATCACCACGACCACCTCTACCACCACCACCATCATCATCATCATCAAAATAACAGGAATTAACAGTCACTGGTCATTAATATCTGTCAACATAAATGGACTCAATTCCACAATAAAAAGAAACAGGCTAACAGAATGGATGTGAAAACAGAATCTACCATTCGGCTGAATACTATAAAGATAGACATCAAAGTAAATGCTAGCAAAACGTTTTCCTAGCAAAAAGACAACTGGAGTAGTCATTCTAATATCTAAAAAATACACTTTCAAAATTAATCAAAAGAAATATGGAAGGATACTTTATACTCCTCAAAGAAAATCTGCCTATCAAGATAATATATCCATTCTGAACATTCATGTGCCAAACACAAGGGCATCTACATTTGTGAAAGAAATATTGCTAAAGCTTAAATCACACATCAAACCCCACACATTAATATCATCAATACCCCAGTCTCATCAGTTGACAGTTCATCCACACCTAAACAGAGATATAATAAAACTAAGAAACACTATGTATCAAATGGCTCTAACAAATTTTAGAATATTTTACCCGAACACAAAAGAACAAATGTTCTTCTCAGAACCTCATGGATCCTTCTCCAAAATTTACCATATAGCAAGTCACAAAGCAAGACAACAGATAGAAGAACACTGGAATAATGTCTTGACTCTTTTCAGATCACCATGGACTAAAGTTGGACTTTAACAACAACAGAAACACCAGAAAGCCCACACACTTATAGAAATCGAACAGCTCTCTACTCAGTGATCTCTGGGTCAGTGAAGAAATAAAGAAAGAAATCTAATACATTCTGGAATTCAATAAAAATTAAGGCACAACATATACAAATTTATGGGACACAAAGCAGTTCTAAGAGGAAAGTTCACATCACTAAGTGACTCCATAAAGAAATTAGAAAGTTCTTATACCAGCCATTTGAAAGTACAGCTTAAAGATCTAGAAAGAAAAAAAGCAGCAAGCACACCAAAGAGGAGGAGAAGCCAGAAAATAATCAAAATCAGGGCTGAAATTAGTCACTTAGAAATAAAGCAATACAAAGAACCAACAAAATCAAGAGCTGGTTCTTTGAGAAAATCAAGATAGACAAGCCCTTAGCCAAACTAGGCAAACTAACTCTGACTAAAAAGACAGAGAGACATTTTCCAAATAAACAAATTCGGAAATGAAAAGGGAGACATAACAACAAACACTGAGGAAATTCAACAAATCATTAGGTCTTACTTCAAAAACCTAAAGTCTACAAATTTGGAAAATCTTTTAAAAATGGATGATTTTCTAGAGAGACACCATTTACCAGTGTGCAATCGAGATCAAGTAAACTATTTACACAGCTCTATACACCCCAAGGAAATTGAAGCAGTCATTAAAAGTTTCCCAACAACAACAACAAAAAATAAATAAATAAATAAATAAATAAATAAAAGCAAGCCCAGGGCCAGATGGTTTTAATGCAAAATTCTGTCAAACTTTCAAAGAAGAGCTAATACCAATACTCAAACTATTCCATAAAATAGAAACAGAAGAAACACTGCCAAACTCATTGTATGAAGCCACAGTAACCCTGATAACTAAACCATACAAAGACTCAACAAAGAAAGAGTATTATAGGCAAATTTTTCTTATGAATCTTCATAGAAAAATACCCGATTAAATACTCACAAACTGAATCCAGGAACACATCCAAAACACCATCCACCATGATCAAGTAAGCTTCATCCTAGAGATGTAGGGATGGCTCAATATATGAAAATCCATCAATGTAAATCACCATATAAACAAGCTGAAAGAAAAAAATCACATGATCATCTTGCTAGATGCTGAAACAGCCTTTGACAAAATCCAAAACGCCTTCATGCTAAAAGTCTTAGAGAGATCAGAGATGAAAGACACATAGCTAAACATCATAAAAGTACTATGCAGCAAGTCCATAGCTAACATCAAACTAAATGGGAAGAAACTTAAAGCAATTCCAATAAATCATGGGCAAGACAAGACTGCCCACTCTGTGTATCTATTCAATGAAGTACTTGAAGTTCTAGCCATAGCAGTAAGACAACAAAAGGAGATCAAGGGGATGCAAATTGGAAGGGAAGAAATCAAAGTATCGATATCTGTGGATGATATACATGAGTGAACACAAAAATTATACTAGAGAACTCTGACAGCTGATAAACACCTTCAGCAAAGTGGCTAGATACAGAATTAGCTAAAAAAATTAGTAGCCCTTTTTTATACAAATAATAAATGGGCTGAGAAAAAAATATGGGCATAAAAACTTCCTTTACAATAGCCACCGATATCTTTGTATAACTCTAATCAAGTACGTGAAAGACCTGTATGACAAGAAATTCAAGTCGATAAAGAAATTGAAGAAGATATCAGAAGATGGAAATATCTCCTATGCCCATTGACCAGAAGGATTAACACAGTGAAAATGGTCATCTTACTAAAAGAAATTTACAGATTCAATGCAATTCCCATCAAAATTCTAATACAACTCTTTACAGACTTTGACAAAATAATTCTCAATTTCATGTGAAAAACCAAGAAACCCAGTATAGCTAAAACAATCCTGAACAATAAAAGAACTTCCAGAAGTTTTACCATCCCTGACCTCAAGCTGTACTACAGATCAATAGTAATAAAAACTACATTCTTTTTGTATAAGAGTAGACAGATTGACCAAAGGAATCAAATTGAAGACTCTAAAATATTTTTACACACCTATGGACACTTGATTTTTGATAATAAATGCAAAATCATATAATGGAAAGAAGACAGCATCTTCAACAAAGATGCACTGGTCTAACTGGATATCTCAATGTAGAAGAATACAAATAGATCCATATCTATCACCCTGCACAAAATTCAAGTCCAAGTGGATCACATATCTCAATATAAAACCAGATACACTAAATCTAATAGAATAGAAACTGTGGAATAACCTTGAACTCATTGATACGGGAGAAAACTAACTGAACAGAACACCTACCTCTCAGGCTCTCACTAATAAATGGGATCTCATGAACCTGAAAAGCTCTGTAAGGCAAGGACACTGTCAATAGGACAAACTGGCAGCCTACAGATTGGAAGCATCTTCATCAGTCCTACATCTGAAGGAGGCTAATATCCAAAATTTATAAAGAATTGAAGAAGTCAGACACCACCAACCCAAACAACCCAACTAAAGGTGAGGTACATAGCTAAGCAGAGAATTCTCAACAGAGGAAATCTCAAATAGCCAAGAAACTCTTAAAGAAATGCTCAAAGTCCTTAGTAATCAGGGAAATGCAAGTCAAATGACTCTGAGGTTCCATCTTCCTCTGGTCAGAATAGCTAACATCAAATACTTATGTGATAGCTCATGCTAGGGAGGATATGGAGCGAAGGGAATACTGCTCCATTGCTGGTGGGAAAACTTACACAACCACTTTGGAAATCAATTCGGCAGTTTCTCAGAAACCTGGGAATAGTTCTACCTCAAGACCCAGCTATACTTGTGGTCATATAGCCAAAAGATGTCACACTATACCACAGGGACACTTGCTCAACTATGTTCATAGCATCATTATTCATAATAGCCAGAAACTAAATGTCTCTCAAGTGAAGAATGTCAACTCAAATGTCTCTCGAGTGAAGAATGGGTAAAGAAAATGTGGTAGATCTACAGAATGGAATACTATTCAGCTATTTAAAACAAAGACATTGTGAATTTTCTGGAAATAGATGAAACTTAAGAATATCACCCTCAATGAGTTAACCCAGACCCAAAAGCACATGGATAGTATGTACACACTTATAAGGGATACTAGACAAAAATACAAGATACCTATGCTACATTCCACAGACCCAAAGAAACTAAACAAGAAGGAAGGTCCAGGTGAGGATGCTTGAATCTCATTTAGAAGAGGGACTAAAATAGTTAAAACAGGAAGATGGAGGGAGGGAACTGAAAAGGGGAAAGACAGTGAGGGGCATGAGGAGTTCAAGATCAGGTGTGTGGAGGGACATAAAAGATGGTCAGGTGGCCATGATAATGAATAGAAGTCTGCAAGTGGCCAGAATTGGGAGGTGGAAGACAGCTGGACCCATGACAGAGACCTGAGATAGAGGATAGAGAATCCGTGGGGCTGACCTTAGCTGTGATTCATAGCGTTAAGGATATGGACCCTGAAGAGGCCACCTCCTGTAGCCAAACAGGAACCCCAGTGAGCCATTGGGACACTGACTCATTCACAAAACTTTTGACTCTAAATTTATCCTGTCTACAAGAAATGCAGGGATGGGAAATGGATCAGAGATTGAGAGAATGCCCAAGCAATAACTGGAACAACTAGAGACCCATCACATGGAAAAGCACCAATCCCTGACACTATTAATGATCCTCTGTTATGCTTGCAGACTGGAGTCTAGCAAGGCTGTCCTCTGAGAGGCTCTATCCAGTTTCTGACTCAGACAGATGCAGAGATCTACAGACAAACAGTGGACGAAGCTTGGGGACTCTTATGGAAAAGTTGGAGGGAGAATTATAGGTCCTGAAGAAGATAGGAACTCTACAGGAAATTTGACAGAGTCAACCAACTTGGACACTTGGGGCTCTCAGAGACTAAGCCCCCAATCAAAGAGTATCATGGACTGGATTAGACCCCTTGTACCTATGTAGATGTTGTGCAGCTCAGTCTTCAAGTAGGTCCAGAACAACTGGAGCAGAGGCTATTCAAAAAGCTGTTGCCTGTCCACAGGATATGTTCTTCCAGCTGGGTTGCACTGTGTAGCCTCAGTGAGAGAGGATGTGCCTAGTCCCACAGATACTTGATGTGCCAGGGTTAGGGGATGTGAAGGGGGTCTCCACCTTCTTAGGGGAAAGGGGGGGATAAGAGGAGAGATTGTGGAAGGGACTAACTGGGAAGGAGGGCAATGAACAGTATATAAAGTGAATTTAAAAAACTGTCAAAGAGCATACTAAAAATATTAGGTTTCTGGTTTCAGCTGTGAATCATGGAGCTTGGATATTGTTATTCTCTTCTTTATAGTAATACAAACTACAAATCTAGGAAAGATTATTAAGTACTCTGAGAACATTTGGACATTGCTAGGGAAGATGTGAACACAGAGACACACCTAAGATTCCTTTACCAGGTATCGATGAAATTAGAGCCATAACCCAGAAAAAAAAACCCACCTTTGCAGTAATTCTGATGGAGAGTTGGAGGCTGGGGATATAGTGGTACACTCTTATACTAACTACTGAACCAGTAGGGTACCAACACAATGTATTATCTTTTACCAGGAAGAAGTGCAATAATTATAACAATTATGGGTTTATAATCACTAGAAAGTGAAATCAACCAAGATGACCTTTAACAGATGAATGAACTATATCACTTGCATGCCAAAAGAATAAATAATGAGTACATCTTACTAAGTAAAACAAATCAGTCCAAAACTCCCACATGATGTGTTTTTTAATTATATAACATTCTTGAAAAGGCAAAATTACAGATCTGATAACAAGCTCAGTAATTAGCAGAGCTATAGACCAGAGGAGATTTGAACAGATGAAATGTGAGATCTTTTATAGTTCTGGTAGTGGGCTTAGCCTTTAACAGTTGAGTCATCTCTCCAGCCCAAAATGTGATTTCTTAGAGTAGTGAAATTATTCTTCATGATACTACAGTGATCAATAAATGACCTTATTATGATTTTTTTTCAAAATTTATAGTTTTGTTTTTCGGTTAAAAAAAAAAGAACCCACTGAATCTTCTGCAAATTTTAAGATTAATTTAAGAAGTTGGAGAATTCCATTATAGGACTTAAATTTTGACAAAATAACTATGTTGCAAGCATAGGAAATGAACAGCTTTTAATGGATTGGAGAAATGACCAGCTAAGTAGCTTTGAAAAACTAGTACAAACTGTAAGGATAAAAGCCAAACAAGCTGGGCAGTGGTGGCACACGCCTTTAATCTCAGCACTTGAGAGGCAGAATCAGGTAGATTTCTGAGTTCGAGGCCAGCCTGGTCTACAGAGTGAGTTCCAGGACAGCCAGGGCTACACAGAGAAACCCTGTCTCCAAAATCAAATTAAAACAAACAAACAAACAAACAAACAAACAAAAAGCCAAACAAGATGTACTTAAGTGTTGCTTTTAAACTGATAGTGTTGTTTCCCACGAGTGCATGTATTCATAAATGTAAGACCACAGTCATGTGTGCTGAGGTTGGCAGGATGTGGAGATTTTTATCATTGTGTATGTTGGAATTTGTAGATAGGCAATGGGGGAGAGCTACGATGATTCTTGTGGCCATGGATTTAAGATTGGGATGTTGGTATGAATTCAAATTTTGCTTAATGTAGATACATATGGCTACGTATAAAAATATTTATAGATACACTTGTATGCAGGAGTAAGAGACATATTTTTCTCACTATCAGATGAGAGTGGGTTAAAGTAGTTGCATTCGTATACACACAGCACCCAGATATCTGCTTTCAGAAGGCATGATATAAATATTCCCTCAAAGCTGCCAGAGCTACTAAATCAATTCAGTGGAATTTCAGAATACAAAATTAATATACAGAACTCAGCTACAATTCTACACATATCAATGTACTCCCTGGGAAAAAATAGGTTAACAATCATAGTTATGATAGTATCATAACAAGTAAGAAACACTTAGGAATATATTGATACAAAGAGATGAAACAACTCTACAATGAAAGCAGTTAGACACTAATTAAGGAAACTAAAGATGAAATAAATGGAATTCATCTTCATGCATTAGAAAATTTATCATTCTTAAAATGTTCATAGTGCCTAAACAACTTATCAAAAATCCTGTGACAGTTTTCATAGAAATAAAAAGAATAAACCTAAATTTCATATAAAATTCTGAATAGCCACATGATATGAATAGTCAATACTGACCATGTTCTTAATTTTAAATGATATTGCAAAGATTCAGTAATCAACTCAATTCACATTGACACAAGACACAGAGACAAATTAAACATAAATCAAAAATCCCAAATAAATACACTCATTTATAATTAACTGTTATTTGAGAGTAATTCCAAAAATACAAAGTAAGCTTATTTTCAGTACTGAATTGTAAAAAATAGATATTCATATGTGTGAGTGTGTATTTAGGGCCTAGTTTCATACTACTAAAAAATAACTTGAAATAGATGAATGGTTCATATGTAATAAGTAAAGTGACAATTTTTTCGAAGAATACATAGAGACAGGCTTGTTGCCATTAATTTTGATAACCCCTTTAAAAATATAACCAAATGTACAAAGAACTTATACAAGTGAAGCCCCACCCTATCTAACAGCTGTTGATAATTGATAGCTACCAAAAAAGGAAGGGTAAATTTTCTTCAGAGGTGTGGCTTCTCCTAGGTTGCCAATGCACCACTGAATGGCCCTGCAACCATGAATATGTGTGCAGATTAATTGGATTCATTAGAATATAAAGAAATAGAATAGGAAGGGACAATGAGAAAACCTGGAAGAATTTGGCATTAGGAGGGATATGACAAAAATACACTGTTACATGGATGGAATCTTCAATAAAGAGATATATGGAATAAATATTTTAAATAAAGCACCTGAACTGACATCTTCTGAAAATGACATATAACCAGCTAATAGTTATCACAAATGTGCTCAGGTCTCTAGTCATAAAAAAACTTCCAATCAAAACCACAGAATGCTATTACCACATAACTGTTAATTAAGATTGTGTCCTCAAGACATAACAAATATGGTACCATTTAAAATGCTAATAACTGTAGATACTCTGAAAACAGTATTAAAGTACCTAAGAAAGTTAAAAGAGGACTAGTCAACAATCCATGATTCTTGTTTCTGGGTTTATCACATTAGGTTCACTTGCAGTACTAGTCACAATAGCCCCAAACACAGAAACTAAAGTGTTCATGTCAAATGAATAATAAGTTATTATATGTATAGATACATGTGTATGCACATTATATATGTACACAATAGAATATTGCCCAATCAACAAAAGGAATCACTGCCATTTGTACAACGTGTGTAGACCCATGGGGGCCATATCTTTATATTAAATGATGGAATTAGAGCAAAACAAAACACCAATGTCTTACTGAAGTATGAGTCTGAAAAAATCAAACACACAAATCAACAAGTAGAACAGGTGTGAAAATGGGGAAATATTGATTAAAACGTACACCATTTTAATTATGAAATAAATTCTTGAGAACTAATATAGTACATGGTGACTAGTTAACAAAATTGTAGTGAAGCCTTGAAATTTGCTCAAAAATAGAACTTAAATGTTCTTATACACACACACACACACACAAATGCTTGCACACACACATACATACACACACACACACAGCTTTATCCATAAATCATTTAGAATTCTAAATAATATATGCAGACATTGTCTTTCAGGGAAAACACACTAAGTATCAGCAATGGCTGATGAATTCTCTCTAAGAATATGCATATGCATAGTGAGTGAAAGAGATACCTGGGGTCTTAACCAGGTCTTAACCATGTGATCAAGGTTCAGATCAGCTGTGAACAGTAATGTTGACAATACTTACCCCTACTCTATTACAGAATAATAGAGTGTGACAAGTATGGCTTTGCCTCTGTCATCTCCCTCTTAAAAACCCCATAACCCCAGGCTCATGAAAACCACACTGTAGAAATAGAACGTTGAGCAAAGTATTTGGCAGTGTTCCTCAAAACTGCTTAGAATATTGAAAACAAGGAGTCTGTAAAACTGTGACAGCAGAGAGAGAAACCACAGGAGGCAGAAAGACCACATGACATGATGACCTACATGGGATCTGGAAGCATAAATTGAGCAATAGGAAAAACAGAAGCTCAGTATTGAGAATCCACAGTAGTAACACTAATATATAAATATGTTTATTAATTATGATAAATATAACCCACTTACCCATAATGTTTATACCAAAATATCATGCATTTATCATCTATGGGATCTCTCTCTTTTCTTGGCAACTTTCCTATAAATATGAAAGTATTCTAAGACTGAAAAATACATTTATTAAATATGTATTATAAGTGCCTTTCTCTATATTCTTAAGACTGAGAAATGGCCCTTGTGAAGAAAAACGTAATTTAAAAGAAATGTGCAGTTATGATCAGGTGTGTGTGGATATACCTGAAGCAACAGTTGATAAATCAGTGTTTAAAGTTTAAGCCTGGACTTACAGCCTCCTCCTAAAGTTAGATTTTTCTGTTGTCTAAATAGCCTCTGAGAAGAAAGTTGTTCTAGAATCCTCAAAAGTAAGCAATGTATTCATCAAGCAGGATGATAAGGGCTTGGAGCGTCAGTGTCAAATCTGAAGCTATCTCCTGCAGACATGCAGTTTCTCTGAAAGCTGACTTTCGTTTTAAGACAAAGGAATTCTACATCTTGAGTAGTGTATGTAAACACACACATTTCCACTTAAGCTTTGCAGAGAGTGAGGCTACAGAAAGCTACATTTACCTTTACAGGACATTGGTATGTTGGTATGCAACTGCAGGTGGCTGTGTCTGGACTGTCACTTCAATTTCCACATTAAGAGAAGAGGCATTTATGACAGAGAATCGAGGCTTAGACTGCTTGGTTGCACCAAAACTAAATGAGGACCAGGGCGTAGTCCTTTCCTGCCTCTTATCTAGCTCCTGTATGCATCAGGGCCACCCCTTATACATTTCTGGCTCAGGTTTTCTATATATCGTAGATTTTCCATTAGCCCATTCTTTCCTTCCACAGATTAACAGAACTTCTCATCTGTAATGCTCGTAAAGGAAAAGGTCATGACTTGTTCACTGTATTGAAAGTTCTAAGGGTAGTTCCTTAGACCTTGTAGACACAGATAATGCTTCTTTATGGCCATCGAATGGTTGCAAGAATAACAGCCTTCCGTCTACAGAATGAAAATATTGACCATTACATCAAGTTTTAAATCCCTTCTTGTTTTAGCCATATTTTCCAAAACTCCTCTGTAAGTGCTATTTATATATATTGTTATATCAATAAATGCTACTTCTAAATTATTTTTATTCACTACAGATAATAGTATTTTAAGAGTACCAATTGAAAATTTTGTTAAAATCATCTTTTTAATTTTTATTTTAGTTTTAAGAAAAAATTATCATCCTTGAAGAATTTCATTGGATACATTTTGATCAAATCACTCTAACTCCTCCCTTAACTCCTCACAGATCCATCCTACCCAACCACCAACTTTATGTCCTCTACCATTTAAATTCAATAATTTATCTACTCTGATTTGTGTTGGTCACGAATATTTGGCTGTAGAGCCATCCACGAGAGCATTATTGATTTACCAAGAGTCACAGCCTTAAAAGACAAATAATCAAGCAAGCAAGCAAGCAAACAAACAACCCCCTGTTTCTCCCTTCTTCAGAAGGCATTACCTATCCATAGCTCCTCAGCTAGGGGTCAGGGTACCTGAATCCTTTCCTATTCAGTGATGGAATGGTGCCTGGCTTGATCTTGTGCAGGTCTTATCCAGGTAACCATAGTTGCTGTGAGTTCATGAGCATAGTTGCATGACATTTCTAGGAGACACTGGTTTCCTGTGGTTTTCTCCATCCTCTGCTTTCTACATTCTTTCTGCTCTCTCTTCCATGATTGTCCTGCCGCTTGAAGAAGGGGTAAGATATAGGTGTCCCATTTGTGGGTGAGCTCTTCACTGAGAGCTAGTCTATGTACATTATTTGGCATGGCTAATACATTATCTCTGGTCAAGAGCCATGAGAACCCTCTGGTCCCAGTATTGAAACAGCTTCTATTAGTTTACTAAACTGACATAGTAGATGCCTTGTAGATTTGTATAACTCCACCTATAGCTTAGTGGAGCTCCCAGAACTCATGAGAAGTTTCTTCCTATACTAGATGGTGAAAAAAAGCCACGATTTAAATATGTCTTTGGAGCAAAACAACAGTGTAATGTAATCATTTGGAAAGGGTCATTGAAGAAAGTTGTTTTATACACAGAAAACAAAGAAGATAGGTGTACCCGTGGTTAAAATCTAGAAGAATCCAATGTGGATAAAACCTCTCATCACTTTCAGGGGACAAATGCTGTTCTTCTATTCTAAAACTCAACAAGCAGAGGAACAGAAGTACTGCCTAGTGTCCTCACATGCCAACTCTTTTCTAATTTCTTGGTTAAAGAGCCCTAAGCATCAAGGAATATTTATTAGGCCTTGGGAAAGTGACCAAGATTCATTAGATGATAGCACCTAGGATCCTACAGTACGAGACTGCTGACGAAGGCCAGGAAGAGTGACAGCTTCATTCAGGTAACGATGGATGTGAATGATGATGATGTTGACACTCAATAGTCACTGCGGAATGGAAACTATAGAGTCAAATACTACAGGTCCTCATTAACCCTGATTTCTCTGGTTTTAGACATGACTCAAGTGTCATAGGTCTCATTTGGCATGACTGAATCGGAAGAACATGATACTCTTTAGATATGCACTATGTGAACTTAAACCCCAAAGTTAAAAAGAAAAACATTAAATCATCTGTCTGTTGTTTACTGGATACAGCTGAGGGATCTACTGGAGTCTGATGTATGTTTTATTATAAGGGAAGAGGAAATTAAATATTCTCTCCAAATTCAGCCCCACATGCTAGGAAAGGGGATTAGAACATCCTGTTGAATCCTTTCTTACACATTCTAATTTTTCTTGCTGTGTATTTAAAAGACAGACCTTTGGCTAAGGTTTAATTTAGGAAGGGCCTAGAACCTGTTGACTTGCAAACAACAGGAAAGGCAACCTGAAGAACATAACTGGGAGTGTTATTACTCCTTGTATTACCCCTGTCTAAAGCAGGTTTCTAATAAGCCTAACTTTAGAAGGAGACAAGGAAAGGCAGTGTTTGTATAATTTCTAATGCAAATTGGGCAGAACACAGTTGGTTAATTAGATAACATGTTTTGACGTGCATTCTGTAGATAGAAATTGGCTGTAATGTGATTGAGTTCAAGAGGTAGCACTTTGGGAATAAGAAAACAAAAAGCAAAACATAGCAACTCTGGCAAAATGCAGAGACAAATATACACCTCACCACTCTCTATGGTGAACATGGCTGTTCAGTTAGGAGAATAAAGTTAGCAGGCAGTTTCTGTACTTATACATCAAATAGAAACCTTCAATGAGATCGCTGAAGCTCTCCTAAGTCTATTCCAGGAGTTCAGAGTCTTAGACTTAAGCTCAATTGTGTTGTATATATCTCTTAAGAATACTAGTATCTCTACAAAGTATTTGTAAATAGATTAGAAACCATATTCCACAGTTTTTCCAATACTCTGAGGTCTGCAGGAGTTAAGAGAAATGAGTAGAGCCAGGAGATACTGCATTTTCGCTGCCAGCAAATTTTCTCTACCTTCCCCCAAATTTCCAAATTCTCCTTCAAGGAAATGTCAATTCTTTGAAAACAATATGCAGATAAAAACTCTTTGAATAATTTTAAATGATATCTGTAGAAAAGCAGGCAAAGACTATAGTATCTCTTCACAAACATGTGTAGTTGTGCGGTTTGAGGTTCCTTCATAAGCAGCAAGTATCATGTCAAAAAGGAAAGAAGCACATTCTAACTGGGAACTGTGTGTTCTCTGTGAGGTGCTTAACTGATGTGCAACAATGCAAAACAAAATAAACAAGCCACAGTTGACCTGTTCTTTCTTCTGGATAGGAGATACACTTGCTTACCCATTCAAATGCGTCTGAGTTGGGGATGGAGATTTATGAATGGCTGTGAGTATGTGGGAGACATTGGTTGGATGGATTCTAGAATGCCTGTGACTGAGTACAGCATCTTGGGCAATATTAGCATTCAAAGGACAAATCTATGGTTTCCTCACTTGCACACATAATGGTTTCACACACAGTGGGTTGGTCCCACCACTATTGACCAGCAATCAAGAATGTGCCCCACAGTATGCCCACAGGCCAATCTGATGGAGGCAATTCCTCAACTGTAATCTACCCTCTCTACTTATGTCTGGGTTGTGTCAAAAACAAAAAACAAAAACAAAACAGGAAAAGAAAAAAGCTAACTAGCGTAGCTTCTGACACAGAGGTTGGGGAGACCACAGACAATGCAGAAAACGACACATCAATCACATGTGTATAAAAAAATTTGAAGATAAGTATTCAAGGAGTATTAATATGCTCTCCCTGAGTGACATGAGTGTAGATTAACTCTATTGTTTAACCATGTGCAGCACTCAACAAGTTTCTTAATCTCCCTGATCTTAGTTTCCAATCTAAAATCCAAGTGAGGTGAATACATTGCATGTTAAAAACAATAGTTTTATTTAAGAATTTTCAACATTGGCAACTGTATGAAAAACATGTAAACTGGCCTGCTGCACAAAGTACTCTTTCGGATAGTTGTTATCAAGAAGTCCTCGATACTATGAGACACATATTGGATTCACTGTTAAGGTCTGATTTACAGCTTCTAGAAGCCCAATCAGTGTTTTCCATCAGAATCCTCCATCAATATTAGTTTGTTTTATCACAACACACATGAAAAAAACCCACAAGATAACCTCTATAGTATAGCAGTATAGTGTTATGTTACTCTGCTGAGTGCTTGTATCTGTTCTTTGTTTTTTCTTGGATAGGAAGTCTTCTTGGGAACACCACTACCACTGACAACTTCATTAAAGCTTTCAAATATTCCAGTACCTTTCACTTCCACATCACAGTCTCACATTCAGAACTGATATGGTTCCACACGAGGGGGAGTGGAGGATAGAAATGGGACAATGTTTCCAGGTTGATGACATTTTTCAAAGAGAAACAGTGGAAGCAATGAAAGATTATCTCTAAAAACAAGCATTTTCTAAAGATTATCTCTAAAAACAATTTGAAATGATGACTTAAAGATTCAATGCATATGCTATGCTTTTTGAGATAGAGAAACATTGTTAAATAAAAGTAGAATTCAAATACTACCATGCAATGACTTCCAGAGAGTTTTGTACGGGGGGAAATAACAACCTGAAAACAGAAACATCTGATAGAGCTTAAATCAAAATAATGGCTAAAACATATAACGGTAATAGCTTCAATTCTGAACGTTAAAATAATTTAGTGGAGTGTCCAGAGAAGAACTGTGCTAGTGGAAACATTGTGCTGTCAATCATATTATATTGCTTTTCCACCTGCAAACCATAGTTGACTTACAGCCCCTTAATATTTTAACACTTTTTATAACATCATGATTCTTTTATTTCTACCTCAAAATCATGTCATAACACAAATAAAGATCTTGGGAGATGGCTCAGTTGGCAAAAATATTTGCCTTATAAGTACAAGGATGTAAGTGGCACCCTTAGAACCCATGTAAAAAGCCAGGCATGAGGGCATGGTGGCAGGTGTGCACTTGTAATCTCAGAACTAGGGCAGTAAAGACAGACAAGCTGGCATAGCCACCTTAGAGGCTGAGGCTAATGGACAGACCCCGTCCTTTAAAAAAGGTACAGAGTGTCCGAGGAACAGCACTTGAGGTGGTCTTGGACCTCTACATGCATACATGATCACATCCACCTGAGTCAACACACATGATAGAAAAAACCCTGAAAACTAAAATAAACACAGGCAATTGTGCTTTCTATCCAACACTGATAGCCCAAAAGTGTTAGAGTGAATATAAGGCATAAAACATAACTACATCACGTATTCTACATTTATCTACACCAATCCTGCATTCATGGGCTCCAGAAGCTAAGGCTGGCATGTTTTCTCAGTGTTTTGTTTAAATAAGCATGCATATACAGTTTTTCATTGTTATTTTCCCCTAAATAATACAGTTAACAACCATGTAGTATGTAGTGTTTATATGATAGAATATGTCATACTGTAAGTAATAACGAGAAGTAAGATTGTGCAGGTTATAAGCAAATACAATCTCATTTCATAAAGAGGATTAAATCTAGGTGTTTGCCTATCTGAGGCTAGCCCCATAGCCAGTCCCACATGAATAGGGGAGGATTAGAAAATATTAAATTTTTCCTAATATGCCAGTCAACACCTTGGTCTTCATTTCTTTGCCAAAAGTATTGGAATGATTGTTCTGGCCAATCCTAGGGCTAACCTGGTCTCCTTTTATTGGCATTTAGTCAGCAGACAGTAGTATTCAAAAGAAGGGCTCTCATCAAAAGGGTGGAAACATCAAAGATTTGACAAATGGTATGTGGTACAGCCATATGGCTTCCACTTATGTAAGAAGTGCCTTAGGCAGGTTTTCCCAGTGAAAATACTTTCTACTGACTGCTTTGCTTTGGAAAGGGGTGAATGTTCAATAAGGCAGAAAGCTTGTGTTCATTTATTCTACAGATATATTATACCGTAAACAACCATCATTTCAAAGTTTCTCATTTGGATCACAGTACTGAATTATTTTCAATCCATAGCATCCTTTGGTAGTTCTTGATTCATCATAATTCATTCATTCAACTTTTATTGAGTACTGATTATGTGCAATGCTGATTATAGGCAAGGATCCTTTTAGGTATACAAAAATGAATGAGAAATTATCCCTACCCTCAAGGAGCTTAGTATCTATCCTGAGAAATGAAATATGTACTGAATATATGTGTTGAATAGCATAGGTTAACTGAAAAAGAGAAAATTTCATAAAATAATTTTTGGAAGAAATCAAAGGAAAAGCAATTCCAGCCATCAAAAGCAAACAAACAAACAAACAAACAAACACCTCCCCAAACCAGAGTTTGACTTAGAAGTGCTCCTTTGCACTGGGCCATTCCATGAATTTGAGGTCTTGAACAAGTGTTGTTGAATATCACCAAAGTTCTGGGCTTTCTCCAGAAGCTAGACCCAGGAAAGTGCTATGAGCTTAGAGAAGATGAGGCTGAAATCTTCCTAAATGGCTCTCAGTGCTGCTTGCAGTGGAGTGGGATTTCTGGCTCCCAGAAGCTAATTGTTAAGTTTGAGAAATTTATAATCAGGATAACCACTTCTTGATTAAAATAATTTGAGTAGTTTGCCATGGAAATTAGCAAGCACATTCAAAGGATTCCTATATTTCCTCAATACCAGGACTGTCTATTAAGCCTTTATTGGACTATATATGATCCAAACAGAGGGGTGAAACACTAAACCATCAACTCACTGTGCAATTTCCAGCACTCTACTTTCTGGTTTACTGTGTTTCTCAACTGAGCTAAGTTTGGTCCTTAAGGATTTTGCTAAATCTAGCATCCTATTACCTCTACAAGGCATTGGTAAATGAAGTCCTGAAACCTGAAGATGAAAGGGTTAATAAGGGTCAGGCAATTCTCCAGCCTGCTTGCTCAGCCTTGATAAGGGCTTGGGAGGCGCTAATAAGCGTCCATTTCTATGCCATAATGAGGGGCTGCACACCTCTCCATGGGAGTGCTGTTTCCCCCGTCCATGTTGTACCCCCTCCCATCCCCTGTTCTGAAGCTCTTCTGAAGTGTCTGAATAGAGCCCAGGGCTGGAGAAATTTGGAGCCCCATTCCTTTCAGACTCGCTGTGGGACCCTGAAGCAAGTGATTTAATCTTTTTCTGCTTATAGGTCTTGACCAAAAAACAAAAAATTAATCTCCCTTTCTTTTTTCTCTTTCCTATCTAGGATATGTTTAGATCGCCTCTAAGGCATGCCAAAGCTGTCTAGGAGGGGGTCTCAGGGAGCAGAGCATTGTTAGATTCTGACACCCTGTTGTCATTAATTGCTCAGGAGGGAAAGAAGGCCCCAGAGTTCTGGCTAATATGTGTACAGCGGTGAGCACATGGTTTCAATGGTATCTGGGTAGGCAGATGGTGGTGCCATTGTGACTCCCTGAGATTTCCTATAAGCTCCTGCCGGAACCTGGCTGCTGCTTCTGTGAGCCTTGTAACTGAGCTCTGCTTTTTCTAATCAGTGGGTATAGGCAAGAAAGCAGGAGGGAAATTTGGGAGCCAGTGGAAAGAAATGTTTTCTTCTTTTTCTCTAACCTCCGTGTGTGTGTGTGTGTGTTTCTACAACTCATCTCATAGCTTACGTTTCTATATGAAGCTTCCAAGCATTGAAAATGAATTCTGATTCCTTGCAATGGCTTATGACTCCTTCATGTCAGCAATACTGTTCCTTGTAGGTGTTGATTCAAATATGCAGTTGACAATTATAATGGTCATGAGAGATTCTAGGTGAAGACAAATTGTAGGTCTGTAAATTGACCCTGTCATCCACTAAGTGGCATGTGGTAGGCCACCTCCATGTCTCTGGCCATGAATTTCTCTTAAGTATGAAGGGTTTATGTAGCGCGCAGCCTCGCCGATAAGGAGCACGCCACACTTCAGGATTCTTCTGACAGCATTTATTAAACAGCTCTCTTAATAGTGAGGTGGAGGAAGGACCCCTAGCTCAGAAAGCCCGCTGCTTAAATAGAGCTTTGTGAGACGTGCAGATCCCTCATTGGCTCAAATCTTTCATCCAATTGTCATACTCTGTTTTCGCGCCACACGCAGGCGCATTCTCAAATAAAGCTTCCGTGAAGAACCAGGAAGCAGAAGCCTGCGCCATCTTTTAATGGCAAATTAGGCTCCTCACAGGTTTACATGGGCAGTGGCCTGCATCCTTTATCCTCAAATGCATCTGTGATGTTCCTCATTTATATTGTGCATGTCTGTGCTGTTCAGGTACTGGTGGAAGAGTCTCATGCTTAGGTCACCTGTCATATGATTACATTGACCGCAGTCAGTTCTAACAGGAGATAGGAAGGTAGATGCCAAGGTGAAGCCTGGAGCCTATTTTGCATCAGTCTTCCTCAGATACTATCTTTAGAGAGGCTGAGCCATCCTTGTGATTTCAACTGGCCTTCAGGGTAGGATCCTGCATTCTGTTTTCACACTTTTCAAACTTTGCTTCCATTGACTACCTCCAGAACTTGAGTTATCCCATTTTCCTACCTTAGATGTTCTTGACTATAAAGTTAGAAAGTTTATTCCCCTAGGTAGCTCCTAATTGTGTAGTATTGGTGGTGTAGTGTTGGTGTTTTTGTTGGTATAGAAGATAATGTGAGATTTAAAGAGTGTTGCACAATTCCTTTCTATAGTAATTTTTCAGTAGATGTCTGGGGATCCTCTTTGTTATAAAACTTCTCGTCTTTAAACGTATGTTTTTTAATTTCATTGATTTTATGTGTATGGGTGTTTTGCCTACATGTGTGTCTGTGTATCATGTATATGCCTGCTGTCCAAGGAGATCAGAAGAGGACTTTTGATCCCCTCAGTTTGGGGGTTACAGACAATTGTGAGATATTATGTGGGTTCTGGGAGTTGAACCCTGAACTTCTGGAGGAACAGCCTGTTATCTTACTCACTGAGCCATTTCTCCAGTCCATTCTGGCTCGGTAATATAAATACCTATCAGTTCTTCATATAGATGCTGCTGACCTCTTGCAAGTTGGATTATTGTATTTCTTTCACTGTACTGTATGCATATGTCTCTACTAAACTTAGCCTTGGCATATCTGCAAAGGTGGTAGTCATTTCAAAATCTACACTTTCTTACTAATATATTTGATTTTGCTGTCTTTCTCTCTAGTCTTTGTATTACTCCAAAGTATCCAATATCCAAATTGGTCTTTTACGTATTTGCTTCAAATGGGATAGAAGGCCTATCTTGGTTCTTTTGTCTGCTATTAGGTTCCTGTAAGGTGACAGAATTATGATAGATACCAAGAATGACTCCCATAATCAAATATCAATTGATTTAGCTAAAAAATTATTTTTCAGAGTACAATTGCCCCAAGTAGCTTTGGGGTTTGTTTTCATATTAGAATCTCATTAGATGGTACATCTGTTCTAAAAACTCACTGTACTATTTCATACTAAGAATATTTGTCTTTGAGTGCACAAGGCATGAAAGCATGCTTGCCTTTTAAATGAATAATTGAAAATTATATTTTTATTAGTATTTAGGAGACCCATGTACATATGCATCTATATATGAAACAAAATTTTTAGTACCTAAAATTGTGCCTGTGATATTACAGGTTCTCAACCTGTATCTGTTGACAGAATAAATTTGTATTTTGCATAAACCTTTGGGGGAAAATTACATGTTGTAGTTAGCCTGCAGAAATCATTCTTTTGCTTGAATTTCCTATTGATTTCTTTTCTTTATAGTTTGATTCATCATTTTTAAAAAGAAAATTCACTGCCAGGTTATCCCTTCAATTTTCTTTCATTTCCTGTTCAAATATATTATCCATTATTTGGCTTCTGAAGAGTTTCTTTAAAATAGGACTTAGATCTGATTACTTCTAAGATGTTATTAAAAAAATATACACGAATATTCCCATGCTGTGGAAGGAGGGTGAAACCTTGTCTTTTTCTTTGTATTTATCGCCTACTTTTCTCCCTAAATATTCATTCTCTGATTTAATGTTCCAGCATTCACTATTCCCTGATCCCCTCCTCTGGAATCTTCCCTACAGACTACCCTTAAGTGTGGTATATATAGAGGAAAGTAGAGGTGTTCATTATGGATCATTATAAATGAAAGGCATCAGAGAGTTGGATCTAATAAAATCATTTTGCTTATAGAATGACCAACTGAGAGAAAGATTAAAGTGAACATTTCAAACTTAGTAAAGAACTTAAAAGATGTCTTAGCTCAGGCTACTGTAACAAATATTATCATGATAGCTTAAATGGAACACATTGATTTCTTGTTTTGGAGACTCAAGATCAATGCACAAGCAGAATTGTTTACTAAAGTGAGCTATCATCTTGGTAGGCAGACACCACTTTCTTACTATGTGTTCATGCAATTCTTCCTTGAGGAGAAATGTAAAGATGGAGAGAGGAGAGTAGGGAAGGAAGGAGAGATGGATGGAGGCAAAGAGACAGAGAGAAGAATGCAGAGAACCTGAGTATGCGTTCAAGAAGGACATGAATCTCCCAGTGGGAAACCCATTCTCAGGACATAACCTAACTTCAATCTTCTCCAAAAAGCCCTGACTCCTCATGCTGTTACACTGGGATCTGATCCTCAACATATGATGCTGAATGTACATAAACATTTCATGTATAACAAGATCAGAGCAAGAATGCAAGATTTCCTGATTCCCAAGGCAATAGCAAGCAGTGGCAGTTATTTAACACTGTTCCTGGTATAGTCCAACCTTCTGGATTTGTCTCCCGGTATTATCTTGTCCATTTATAGCACACTAGCCAATTATATAGAAAGATTCTTTGTGACAGCTGGAATATAAAAATTGTTCTAGTTTTTCTTATCATAACCTTCCAACTTCCAGAACTCATCTTTGCAGACAAAAGCGACCCTGTGAATAAAGGGTACATTTATCTTAGGAAGTATTCTCTTCTTAGCCCCACCAAGCCTCAACGGGCTGGGGAAAATTTCCTTGGAGACATAGGCCAGAATCCTGTCAGCTTGTTTCATCTTCTCTGGGGTCTCTGAGCCAGCCTTCCTTCCATGGTCTTTTCAACGTTCCTTTTCACTGAATGTCGTTGCCAAGATTTATGACACAGTAAAGAGAAAAAGGCACATCAGCTGTCCTGTGAAGGAATATGAGACTCTGCTGAACTTAAGGAGACTTTGAATGAATAAAAGGATCACAAGTTAAACACTATGAAAAAGGATAACATTAATTTTTGAAAATACAGGAGTCATCCTAATTATAGATACAGCAGAGTAGAAAGTTGAATAAGTCCCATACAGTCCTTTTATAGGCAGTGACATAATTAAATGACAATGCATTTTATAGATAAGATAAATCTTTGACATATACCTTCTGTTCTCATCATATCTACCCAAGTTCATAAACACAAAGACACCTTATTACCTAAAAAGTGATAAAAATATGCTTATAAACATTAACCCTTTGAGATAAACCCTCATTTTTAGAAGGAAAGACTCCTACATTTGAAAACAAAAGCGCATGTCTGCTGGCATACTTAAGAATCCATACATAGTAACTCATTTCTGAGGAGCACTTAGTCCAGTGTGAGGTAGCCCAGGAATGAATAGTAAGGATGTCTTCCAAGAATGTTCACCCATTTCACCACATATCCCATCCTGTGCTATGGTTGATTAGTAACATTCTCTCAGGTTTGTGAAGTACAGATTCAGGGCCCACCTCCTTAACTCACCTATTAAGACCATATTGCTAACACTCTAAAGAAATAGATGCCATTCCACAATGTCTTTATACAGTTTGAACCAAAGCACATGTGATAAAGGGATATTCTTTGGCTCCTCACTAAATGTAAAATATCTTCTCCCTGGATGTCTCCCTGTAGATGTCCTGCAGGCCTGTCTTAATTTGTGCTCCTCCTTGATCACTTCCCGAATCTCTTAGCTTTCATCAATATCGTCATTGGTTCCTCGTTCCCAGATTTCCTTATCTAACCTGTCATCAAATTCTGGAGGTTCTACCTTGGCAGTTTTATTTTAAATCTCACTCTTTTCCTATTTGTATAACTACCAAGTTGATATCTGTCCTCAAATTCCTGATGTCACTACATTTTATTTATCAATTTTTAAAATTTATTATTTTATTTATTTATATCCCAAATATTGTCCACTTCCTAGTCCTCCTTCTATGAGTCCTTCATCCCATTCTCCCTCCCCTTTGTTTCTGAGAGGGTGCTCCCTTACCCACCCACATATTTTCTTCTCACCCTGCTAGCATCACTGTTCTCTGGGGCATCAAGTTTCTACAAAATTAAGCACATCTTTTCCCACTGAGGCCACATAAGGCAGTCCTCTGCTACACATTAAATGGGGTCTATTGACCAGCCCATGTATGCTCTTTGTTTGGCAACTTAGCCTCTGGGAGCTCTGAGGGCTCCAGATTAGTTGATACTGTTCCTATGGGGTTGCAAACTCCTTCAGCTCCTTCATTCCTTCCCTTAACTCCTTCATAGGGACCCCTGAGTTCAGTCCAATGGTTGGCTGTAAGTATGTGCATCTGTCTCAGTCAGCTGCTGGTAGAGCCCCTCAGAGGACAGACATGCTAGGGTCCTGTCTGAAAGCATAAAATGGTATCAGTAATAGTTTGGGGAGTTGGTGCCTGTACATGGGATGGATTTCAAATTAGGTTGGTCTCTGGATGGCCTTCCTTCAGTTTCTGCTCCATTTGTGTCCATTTGGTTCATAACTTTTGTTAGTTTCCTTGTGTCTCTGTTTAGTTTCTGTTTCAATGACCAGTTCATTGGTGGTGAGAATGGGGTGTTACCAGCTCTCACTATTATTGTCTGAGGTTTAATGAGCTTTAGTAAAGTTTCTTTTTTTGTTGTTTTTTTTTTTTGTTTTTTTGTTTTTTTTTTTGTTTTTTCTAGACAGGGTTTCTATGTGTAGTCCTGGCTGTCCTGGAACTCACTCTGTAGACCAGGCTGGCCTCAAACTCAGAAATCCACCTGCCTCTGCCTCCCAAGTGCTGGGATTAAAGGCGTGCACCACCACTGCCCAGCTAAAGTTTCTTTTATGAATGGGGATACCTGTGCAATTGGGGCATAGATATTCATAATTGAGAATAAATCTTGGTGGACTTTTCCTTTGATGAGTATGAAGTGTCCTTCACCATCTTTTTTGATAACTTTTGGTTGAAAGTCTATTTGATCACATATTAGAATGGCTACTCCAGCTTTTTTTCTTGGGAACATTTGCTTGGAAAACTTTTTTCCAGCCTTTTATTCTGAGGTAGTGTCTGTCTTTGTCACTGAGGTGTGTTTCTTGTATGCAGCAAAATGCTCAGTCCTGTTTATGTATCAGTCTGTTAGCCTATGTCTTTATACTGGGGGATTGAGTCCATTGAGGTTGATAAATATTAAAGAAGAATGATTATTAGTTCCAGTAATTTTTGTTGTTGGAGGTGGTATTACATTTGTGTGATTCTCTTCTTACAGGTTTGTTGTGAGGTGTAATTTCTTGTGTTTTCTTCGGTGTAGCTAGCTTGCTTGTGTTGGAGTTTTCCTTCTAGCATCATCTGTAGGGCTAAATTAGTAGAAAGATACAACTTAAATTTGTTTTTCTTTTTTGGGCTAGAGAGGTGGCTCAGAGGTTTAGAGCACTGAGTGCTCTTTCAGAGGACCTGAGTTTAGTTCCCAGCAACCACATGATGGCTTACAACCATCTGTAATAGGATTCGATGCCCTCTTCTGTTTTTTTTTTTTTTTTTTTTTTTTTTTTTTTTATGTGGTTTTGCCATGGAATATCTTGGTTTCTCTAACTATGGTGATTGACAGTTTTGCTGAGTATCCTGGGCTGGCATTTGTGTTCTCTTAGGATCTGTATGACATCTGTCCAGGATTTTCTGACTTTTAGAGTTTTTTTTTTTTTTTTTTTTTTTTTGTAGTTTTTCGAGACAGGGTTTCTCTGTGTAGCCCTGGCTGTCCTGGAACTCACTCTGTAGACCAGGCTGGCCTCGAACGACTTTTAGAGTCTTTGCTGAGAAGTCTGGTGCAATTCTGATAGGTTTACTTTTTTATGTTACTTGGCCTTTTTCCCTTACTGCATTTAACATTCTTTCTTTGTTCTGTGCATTTAGTGTTTTGATTATTATATGACAGGAAGAATTTCTTTCCTGGTCCAATATATTTCGTGTTCTGTAGGCTTCTGTTATGTTTATGGCCATCTCTTTCTTTAGGTTAGGGAAGTTTTCTTTTATGATTTTGTTGAAGATGTTTTCTGGCCCTTTGAACTGGGAATCTTCAGGCTCTTGTATTCATATTATTCTTAGGTTTGGTTTTTTCATTGTGTCTTGAATTTCCTGGATGTTTTAGGTTAGGAGTTTTTTTTACTTTATGTTTCCTTTGGCTGATGTGTCAATATGTTATGGTATCTTCTACACCTGAGATTCTCTCTTCTATCTCTTGTATTCTGTTGGTGTTGCTGCATCTCTAACTCCTGATCTCTTTCCTAGATTTCCCATCTCTAGGGTTGCTTCTATTCATAATTTCTTCATTTTTTTTTTTTCATTTTTAAGTCCTGGACAGTTTTGTTCAATTTCTTCACCTGTTTAATTATGTTTTCTTATATTTCTTTAAGGTATTTATTTGTTTCTTCTTTAAGGGCTTCTACCTGTTAACCTGTGTTCTCCTGTATTTCTTTCAGGAAGTTATTTATATCCTCCTTAAAGGCCTGTATCATCTTCATGAGATGGGTTTTTAAGTCAGAATCTTGCTTTTCAGGTGTGTTAGCATATCCAGGACTAGCTGTGGTGGGAGAACTGGGTTCTGATGGTTCCAAATTACACTGGCTTCTGTTGCTTATGTTCTTATGTTTGCTTCTCACCATCTGGTTATCTTGTTGTTAACTAGCATTAGTGTCTTTGAGTGGAGCCTGCCCCTTTTTGGAGGCAGGTAGAGCTCTGTGACTTGGGTTAGAGAAGGCCTCCTGAAGAGGCAGGTAGTGCTGTCTCTGGTTAGGGGAAGCCTCTTACATCCCAGGTTAGGGCAGGCTCCCTGTATCCCTGGTTACTGCAGACCTCCTGGGAGATGAACAGGCTCTGAGGTGTGGGAGAAGGGCATGAGTGGCCATTATGCCCCTTGGGGAGTTGCATAACAGAAGGAAGATAGGGCTATGGCCATAATTACATTTTAAAAGTGTGTTTCTCTTCTATTTCTTCTCTCCCATCCAACTGTACATGTTCCTTCTATGTTGTTATACATGAATTATCCTTCCAGCACTTGCTAAGATTATAGCCTGTGTGGAGTACTAATTGGAGTAAGCTGGACAAATAATGTACTTCATCTCAAGGGACTCAAACTATAGAGAGGAAAATAAACATTGAGTAAGCTATTGTTGACTTTCAATTGTTATGGTAAAATACTCAACATAAACAAAGAATTCCTTTTGGGCTCATGATTTTAGATGTTTTTGTCTATGTTCACTTGTCCCGCTGTTTCTGGCCTCATGGTGAGGGGACATATTATGGTGGAAGGACATGACCAAAGACAAGAGCTCACCTTTGTCTACCAGCAATTAAATAGTAAGAGGAAGGGATCCCAGATAAAGTTTGATGCCCAAAGATGTGTTTCCTGTGACCCATTTTCTCCAGTGTTTCCTCCATCTTATAATGTCCCATTCAGCTATGAACACTTCTGCTGACTAACTCACTGTTAATGTTAATCTTCTTATTTAATCACCTCTCAATAGACAAAATAGGAACAAAGCTAACAATGCATTGGTCTTCAGGGAGGATTGCTTCATACACAAGCTACAATACCCATGGAAACATGCAGGGACATGTGAAAGACACTGGTGTTAACAGTCAGAAGCATCTCATTTCAGTAGAGTCTCTGACTCTTTCTACCTATGTTACTCTGGGAATATACATGTAAAATAGGGACAATGATAGTCTAATCTATTGAAATCCCAGTATAATAAATCTAGGTAGAACCCATGTAATTCATTGTGCATATAATAAGTAATAGTAGTCAGCCTTATGAAAAGTGCTCCTTGTCCTCTTTGTTTTTTTTTAAGAAGGGTCCATATTTCACTGATTTATTTAACTTCTATTACATCATCAGCTGACTTAGTACCATCATCTGTTTCCTGAAACATGCTTATTTTCTGTTAGCTTGGATGACAAGGTAACTGTTACACTGTGGAGCCATAACATACAGTTGACATGCCAGCACCAACCCCAAGACCACTGAGACTGAGCAACTCTGTAATAAAATATGTCTCTGATTATTTTGACCTTGATTATAATTCCCCATGAGCCATGTGAAATTCTTAATCTGATGTGACCTTTACAGAGCATAGTTCATTTTTCAATCCTTCATCTCTCATGACTCATATTTTTTTATCCAAGTTAACATCTAGTTCAGTTGTTTTTAAATGGTTTCCATATCAATGGATAGGTTGGGGGAAGGATAACTAATGTAATTTCATTGTTTTCAAAGAATTCTGATTTCTGAAATTATTTTGTCTCAATAGCATCAATATTTCCTCAGGATCTTAATCTATTTTGTTGATTAATTTATGTCTTGTGCCTAGAAGAGTATCAAGGAAATAATAAATTAAATAGCCATTAGATAAATATAAATAATAAAATAAATTTCCTGCTAAATATGTCTAAATCCTAGATATTTGACATTGTACTTTATGGTTAACTCCTGAAATCAGGAATTTCTTATCTGCTATATTTTAATAGGAAGTTGTTTTGTTTCTCATTTATTTTAGTGTAGTGGTTCTTAACCTTTCTAATGCTGTGACTCTTTAATATAGCTTTTCATGTTGTAGTAATCCCCAACCATAAATTCATTTCATTGTTACTTCTTACTGTAATTTTGTTGATTTTTATAGATCATAATATAAATATACAATATGCAGGATATTTGATATGTGACCTCAAAGGGGTTACAACACGCAAGTTGGGAACCCCTGGCTTAGAATGATCTTGCCTTCTCATCTGTCTACCCTGTCATCAATGTTTAGTCACTATTAATACAGTAGAACTAAACTGGAACATGTCCTCTAACACAGCCTCTAGAAATCATGTTCAGAGTCCTCACTCTAACAGTTATTTTTTGACATTACAGCAGTTTCTAACATGTTGTATTTGTGTTCGATTCTGTTTACTGAACTATGAGGTCACATGTAATAAGAGTCTGTCATAATTCATATTAACATTTCCAAATTGTTCAGCACAGTTCTCTAATAGGTAGTGGGATGAATTACCTGGAATATACTGTAGTTTCTGAAGGTCTGTTTATGGTTTGAGGACTAGTTCAGGTTGAGATTTTCATAGGGAGTTATGAGACAGTCCCATCTGAGCTAATACACTATTCTGTAATCCATACAGCTATTTTAATGCTTATGTTTTGAGTGGAACTTTTGCATTTTTTCCATATTTTTGTTTTCTTAACAAATGTTTAGGTTTTGTTACTATGGCTAGAGAACTTCTGTAGAAATAAAGGTGAACAATAAAGAATAAGAGAACCCCATCTTCAAAAACGGTGTCATGTAACTTTCAATACAGAATTCCTAGTTCTCCCTCTCTCTGTATAATTAAACATAAAATATTATAAATTATATATTTGTATATACAATATATAATTATGTACACACATGTAAGTTACACACACACACACGTATATGTATAGATAAATTTGAGACCTTCAGACCAAGAATTGCTGACTTTTCTAGAAAACATGGTCTGCAGGGTCTAGAAAATACTCAAAAGAAATCAGCTTATTTGGTATTTCAAACAAATACACTTATGTCCATATGCTTATTATCTTGTATTAGAAGACACTAGATTGCCTTTTGTAGTGAACTATGGCACTGTGATGACTGTATGACATTGATGCCATGGATCACTAATGCCAGTGAGGTCTGACCATGTTGATGTCCTCACCTGTGAAGAAAGCCCATAATAACCCATGCTCCACAGACTACTGAGATCTGGTACCTCAAAAAATAATTAGATGCAAATGGAATGTGATAGGAAACATTTACCAGTCAGGTAGAGTAAAAACTCTGTTAATTTGAAAAGCAAGGGACCAGAAAAATGAGCTCTGAATTAATTGGGTTTGGATTATCTGATATTTTTATTAAGGGCATTTAGTCATTTAGGCAATAACAGCTGCTGTTTGAGTTTTTTTTTTTTTTTTTTGAATGAGCCCTCAAAGATTTTATGACCAAAGAATGATTTCTTACAGTAATGTAATGAAAGCATTTAACTATTAACCTTTGCAGTTGGGCATATATATCTAGCCATTTACCTGTTTTTTTTAAACCAGGAAAGCATTATTTTCAACTGTCTGTTTTATATGATTTCATTTCTAGTTTTACTGACTTCAACTGTCCATGATTTTCTCTAGCTTAATTCTTTCCTTTCAGATAATAGAGAGAATTGGTATGTTTTCAAGAAAGGGGAATTTAATTATTTGTTACCTGTATATCAAATCATCTGAGTGCTTAATTGCATGACTGGTTTATCTTTTTAATTTCATAATAAATATTGTTGCATGTCTAAATATTAGAACGTATAGAGGAATCTTGGGTCCCTAATCAAGTAGAATGTTCTTCGAGGACCATTCTAAATCAGTTTAAAATATAATACTCATAGTCTAAAATTCAAGGTTCTCATTGGTGTTATTTTAAATAAATAAAGCACAGAACCCATTAAAAATCTATTCAGAGGTAAATCAAAATTCGAAATTTTTGCTTATGACATTGTTAGAAATTTATGATTTGTTCATTTTACTCAGTCAATTATATTACCACTGAATAGTTTATTTAAAAAAGGCAGGTTTGTCTAACAAAAGTTTTTTCCAAGGTTAGGAGATATCACCTGATGTAATTGTATAATTATACTGGAGGTGTTTGCCATGGTTCGTATCTCAGAATCAAGGATGACCAGATAGATTAGATTCCAGGTCCCTTGGCTTCCTTCATGATGTAATAGCTTAGGATACCCTTTATCTTCCTCCATGACCACTGTTTCAAACTCATCTTCTCAAACAGAGGCATCAGTTTAGGGGGAAATAAACACAAACATACATTCCAATGTTTTAATTTTGTAGTGATCCTTTTACTCTATTTTTTCTCTTTCTTTTCTTCTTTCATTTTTCTACCTTTCCTAAAGAAAATTTTTTGAGGCATGGTAGACAGGGATCCTTGGGATAATTTGTGGTAGGCTTGATTTTAATGGGTAAGTGAATGAGTCTGATGACTCTCTGGACTCACACATGCACTGCTTACTAGAAATATATCTCACATTACAAAGATGACTGGACTTATAGGTTTCCTTTTGTATTGATATCTCTGTTCCTTTAATATGAGCAAATTTTATTATTTACAATAGAAAAATGCTATTTAAGTGACCCGACTCCATACCTGGATGTTTTAGAGTTTACTTCCTCTTTGAGAATTTATAATAATTTCAGACTTTTTTTCCTTTGAAGTATTAGATGGTTTTAGCAAACAGAGGAGTCTGAGGGTTTGATAAAATATTAGTTTTTCAATGATAAAGGAAGGCCTCTGATATATTCAATAGTGTGAGTATGGCTTATGTGAGTAGCCTGTTGGGGACTTTCTTTCTGAATATTCTTCTCAAAAGAGCACTGTGTAACCTTATATTGCAGCACAGTAAAAGAATATCTTGTTAATAATGACTTAGACTTCGAAGAGGAAAAGGTTTAACTATATATTTCTTTGAATTGAAATTCATGGACAATGCCATTAAACTTTAGTTGTCACAGATGGTGGAAGAATATGAAGGAAAATCATACACAATGAGAGCAAGATTCAATAACAAAAGAATAGCAGAATAGGAGATGAATGTCTCAAAAGGGATGGGAATGCAATTAGGAGGCACTACCGAGGCAGTGCTTTGGATGTAAACCCACTACCAACACTACTAACTTTTATCATAACACTGGCAGACTATAACATCTGGTTATTCTAATCTGGTTTTCCAGATTGGAGAAATTAAGATGAGAAAGTTTATCAAGTGTATGCAGGCTTTTCATAGGAAATTGGCATATGTGTGTTTAGATTCATGGGTAGTTAAGTGTAAAGTTTATGCAATATAGTCATGGAGTCAGGTGGTGAAGTCAGAATCAGGAGAGAACTAGGAAAAATAGTTATTTAGTGAACATGGTCAGAGAATTGTTCAGAAGTGCAGTATTTGAAAACTCAGGAATGGGAGGGTGAACTAGACAGGGTGGGAGTTTCAATTTCATAGGAGGAGTTTTCAAACAAGTTTCCTTGGTCGCACACGTTCAAACATTTAGGACAGAAAGTATTCACACAGAGGAAGCCTTTGGATGACCAAGTTCCAAGCAAACAGTTCACCCTGGTTTGGTAGAAATCTGGAAAGCACACGTGACTACTATTCAGTGGAGATGACTTTAGTTTTAGGAATTCTTGGTGCCAGAAGAGCACGTTGTTATTTTCTGATGGTGAAAATCACAAGACAATAGCAACTCAGACTAAAGAACAGAGTATATAATTGGGTCCTTAGTGAGGAAAAAATACAGCATTGTAAGATCCTGACGATAAATTTGGAAACCCCGGAACAGTGGCATGATTTTCCCCATGGACATTTATTTCAAGTCATTCTCTACAACTTGCTTCCATTCTCATGCTCTGTCTCAGTTTAGGGAAAGTTACAAACAGAGTGTAGATTTCTAGAGACCACTTGTCCAGAATGAAAGACGGGTGATGTTAGGATTCTCTGATTCTCAGGATTGCCTCTTGTACTCCAGAGATGATTCTGTTTTACATGTAGAAAATTTCTGTTGTCTACTGCCCTAGGGAAGAAGGCATTGAGGCTGGCTGTCCATGGGGACTCCTGCTTACCCATAGGTTACTTGCCTGGTATGCCTCTGCCCTTTGGAGCCTTGAGATTGCCATACCCTACCTCTATCACACCTGCCAGCTTTTGGGCACATTTTTTTGTTGTGTGTCTCTCCAAGCAAATCTTTTATTTGCATCCTTACTTTCTCACTTGTTTTCCCCAGGAGCAGAAAGCCACAGACATGGATGCTTGGAGAGCCTGCTGAGCCTTGAAATGATTGTCATCTCAGCCATGCCCATGATCAGCTCAGAGGAACTGCTATCAACGAATGCCAGGCAAGCATTTCTTTCCCTTGGATTCCTTTAGTCACACTAAAGGCATTTAGACACACAACATGACTCACAGGCTGAGCCACTAGTGTGGATTGAAGTGTGTGACAGATACTCACCAACACTTCGCTTCCAACCATCAGAAGAGCAAGAGAGAGCTTTCAGTTCCTGCATGACTGCTCTTCCTTTGCTTGAGTTTGGCTCCTGGCTGAGAGGCAAATGTAGCTAAGCAGATTTTACTTCCAGATGTACTGCCCTGCTAAGCAAAGTTCTTGAATGCTACCACATATCTGTCTGAAGTGCTGGGTAAGCCTTTGTTATGACTTGGCTCTCTCTTTGTCAAATAGTATTACCACATACATAACAAGAATTCTTTCTATATTACAATATGTTTAAACTCTATATCTACTTATTTATGAATTGCTCTTAAAACTGAATATTTTTTCCATAAAAAAATCATATGCCTCGCATACACAATCAACTGGTTATTCCCGAACAGATAAATGTGTTTACAGCAGGTATAGTTCATAATTTAGTTAAGTATTTTGGAAACCAATAGAATATTACTATGAAATTTTCTTCTTCTTCTTCTTCTTCTTCTTCTTCTTCTTCTTCTTCTTCTTCTTCTTCTTCTTCTTCTTCTTCTTCTTCTTCTTCTTCTTCTTCTTCTTCTTCTCACCTCAAAAGAGTAAGTAGTTCAGATAAAGAAGACTGGGATCAGCAGAGGAAGTGGGAACTCTAATTAAGAGAAAGAAAGTCAGGGCAGAATTATTCAGACTTAGTCTATACTCAGAGTGCTTTATTAGAGACCTGTAAATTCTTGCCCAACTTCAAGACTCTGAAAGTGAGAGTATGAAGGGTGTGGCTTATGCCACACAGGTGATTTAAAGTACCACTCATAAAAGCCTACTTCAGAGAAAAGTTTCTAATACTATCAGAGTGTTTGCAGGATAAATTATTCTTTACCTTTCCCCATTAAAAATAGAATGATATTGTTGTATATTGACAGGATGATTTACTGCTTACTGGACTCATTGATATACTACTAATCCTGACTATTGCAGGTGACACAGGTCAATGATCATTTTGTTTATAAGAACATTACTGAGGACCTGAAGAGATGGCTCAGCAGTTAAGAGAACTGACTGCTCTTCCAGAGGTTCTGAGTTCAATTCCCAGCAACCACATGGTGGCTCACTACCATCTGTAATGGAATCTGATACACTCTTCTGGTGTGTCTGAAGAGAGTGACAGTGTACACTCATACATAAAACAAATAAATAAACAAACAAATAAATAAATAAATAAACCCCCGAAAAGAACATCACTGATAGCCACCCAGGTATAGAGTGGAATAAAAAGAACTGTGGAAAAGGTTTAGTGTGTATTTTCATTAATTCCACAGGAGTTTAAGGAAATGCCACTGATGTTCTTGTATTAAGAACTCTGACTCCTGTATGGTTGCTTCTAGTCTCACATTCTTCTTGCATCTCAACATCCAAGGTAGACCAAAAAACTAAAGATTCCTCAGTCCGGTTTATTTTTTTAAACAGGAATTGGGCATATTCAGTTTGCTGAGCAACAGACATATTATTGTTTGAAATGGGAAAATGTCTAATGATGAATAAGACATTCTATGTGGAATTAATAAAGTACGTGAGTAATTATAAAACATCGCAGCCCTCACTTTTAGGCCTAGCTTGGATTTCTAGTTTCAACATTATCCCCATGGGTAACTCTCCTTTGGACTCCCACAGTGCTGTCTAGAGATGACTGGCCCCTATATTTAATACTATTTTCTATGTTCCTGCTATTTTTATCAGAACATCTTGAGTTTTCTACACACAGTTTAGGGTTCCAGTGTTAGATGCTGTCCTTAACTTTTCTGTTAATCTCTCAGGGAACCTCTTTCTCCCTATTTACCCATCTGCTTTTGGGGAAATGATTATAGCCCCAGATGTAGGTTCATTGCAAGAGAAACCTTTTGCAGGCTCATGGTTTTTATCTCTTCTTAGTTTTAATCCAAAGAGGAGATTGCTGTTTTTGTTGTCCCTAAGACAGAGTGTCACATTTCTCCAAGACTTTATAGGCATGCATATGAAAGCAGCTAATTATTTTGTATGATTCCAGAGCAAAGACTGTCTTCGTTAACTTGACTTTCACATTCTTGTCTTGCTGCTTTTCATTGTTAAATATAAACAATATAGAGTTCATAATTTAAGCCATCACTATCTATTTTGTTGTCTCAATCCTTAATTCTGTACCCAGTAAGCAATAACCTAATCTTCTGCCCTTAATGCTGGGTAGCCTATCTTCTGCCCTTGGTTCCCATGAAAGTAGATATTCTTACTATTTCACATGGAGTCTTGCCACATTTTTGTTTCTTTATTCATTTAGCATCAATTTATTTGAAGTTCATCTATGTTGTAGCATATCTCATTTTTTTTTCAATTTTTAAAACTCATTTCTTTATTGCTGGGGGTATATGTGTGGCATTGCATATACACATAGAGATCAGAAGATAACTTGTAGAAATTGCTTTTCCTCTTCCAGCATGTGGGTCCTGAGGAATCAAATTCAAGCTCTTGAGCTTGGTAGCAAGTATCTTTACTTGTTAAGCCATCAACCCAAAGTGTCACTTATTTTTAAAGACAAATTAAATTGCATAGCATACATATTGTATGCTGTTTGGCCTTATGGGAAAATCATCTCCCCTGATGAGCAACCTGGTAACATGAAAGGAAAAGGTGACAGAATAAAAAAAAAAAAAAAAAGCTTTATTTGTTTTGTGTTTTCTTTATCTGCAATGCTGTTGCTTTACAGTGGACCAATCCTACCCTCTCTCTTCCCAGTAAATCTATGCCTTGAAATACCTTGAGAGACAGATTTGAAGTGGGTATAATCCCTGCTGTGTATGTTGGGGTGTTGTTAGCATCTACAGGATAGAGCATGGAGAAGTTAGATACTTGCCAATGCAAAGGCCAGCTCCTTACAAATAAGAATTACCCTATGCAAAATATGGATGATGTTGAGGTTGAACAATATCTTCTCAAAGGAAGACAATATCTTCTCAAAGGAAGCCTTAAGGGAAGACAGAATGATTTATACTAGGCTACATTAACCATGTTGTAACTACAGCTGGTGTATCTTGACCCCAAGCCTTGGGCTTTTATCACTAACATTCCCAGTATGGTTTTAGAGTTTAATAGTAATTTCCAAAGTACTTGCGTGGACTTGAATAAATGGTCTATTTTAAAAATGCAACTGCATCTAACATTTTCTGTGCTGAATCCATAAACTCCACAACCCAGTAATTGCTTTCCCCCCTGCTTCCACTGGAAGTGGTCTCTAGAATAATAAGTTGATGTTTCCTGAGGTCCTTTCAAAAGAGGTGCTAGAAACTTCTCTAAATTATTATTATCACCTCTATAAAATTTAAAAGCAAAGTATCATTCTCTATCAAAAGCCATTCTTACCCTGATTTGCTTCAATTATAACCTCTGATTAGCTATTGAAACTCTCTGATTACCGGCTGACATTGTGCTATCCCAGGAATCACACCGGTGATATCTATGAAATAATTGATGAAAAGTCTGAGCAGTGTAACTTGGAACAGAGCATCAAAATACCACAAGGGATTTGCAGTGCAAACTGCCCTTGCTTCAAATATGTGGCCATTGCTCTGACTTTAGGCATTGACTAATGGTGTCAATTTGATTTATTAACTTCCTAATTACTAAAAAGAATTTCTAAAGATTTATTACTCTGCCTGAAAAGCTATCACCTGAGACATAACCTAAAGCAGTGTAGTCTTGGGAATCTGACTTGAAGAAGAACCCTAACATGTTTAAGCCCACCTACCACTGTACTGTGTCCCCATGAAAATGCTTTCCAAAGTGCTCATAGAGATCTGAATAATTTGAGAACCACCTCTTTCTTAGATGATATAATATAAACTTCCTTTAAATAGTCTTCACCACGAGATTTCATCATTCTCTCTAAATAGAGGAGATGAGTTAATGAAAATTCCAATTCACTTAGAAGTTAGCCAGGATGGACCAGCAGTGACCTGTGTCCTAACCCCTTGACCAAGGGGACTGTTTTACGAAGAAGGGTTCAATTAAAAGACATGTAAGTGCCAAGACAGGTTGGTTTTAGGGTGTCTCCAAGGAAAAACCGATCAATAAGGCTATTGGACCTCTGTCAGCTACAAAGTCACAGATCATTAGTGGAGAGGAATTGTTCCTTTCTCAGCTTCCATTGGTCCTTCCTAGGTAAAGTTGCACCTCCGTGTACTCAAGCTGTAGCTACAGATTTCTTATATCTCAGAGCAATAATCTGGTTTTGTTGGCACCAAGGGATTTTATTTTGTGGAGTTGTTTTTATATAGCAAACTTGGGGTTTGATTTAGATTATGTGTCTTTCAAGGGGTGGTTTGAGAAATCTGTTACATCTAGGGGGATGATTGTCTTGCAGATCAAACTTGTTTACCTACTGTGGCACATGGGTATGAATTCTCACTCGGGACTTGCTAAAATATAAGCAAGATCAAAGAATGACTTTTAGGATAGGGGTTGGGGTATTAGATGATGTTGTCATTGCATGCTGTTATAAATTGTAGATGGTGTAATTATTATCATTGTCTTAGTGTCTGAGCTTTCATGAGACTTGTTTCTCTCAGTTCCTCGAATTGGACTTAACACACAGTTCTGAATCTATTACTTTCTACTCTGTATTCATCCTCAGAGGGAACTATGTTTTAGACTAAAGAATTCACCTGAAATAAAGTGACCCCAGTGTATTTTGCTAAGCTTGATTACCTTCCCAGATCCAGACTAGTGTTTCTACATGGTTTCTGAGTGTGTCTAAATCTATAATCAGCGACCTTATCCCCAAGTCATCTTGTTTTCTAGCTTTCCTCGTTTTCCTTCCTAATATCATCTTTTTTTTCCTGGCTCTTCTTGTTTGAAGCCAGGCACATCCTTATTTATGTATTTACTTCCTAAAGCATGTATTACCCACTTTCTAACTCATTGTTCTGATCTTTTGTCCATTGCATTTCCTGATTACAGTGCTCCTCCTAGAGCTTAACTGGTCTTTAGCTCTTTTGTCTCATCCAATCAATGAAGTAGATATCAAAATGATTTTTCAAATACCATTTTAGAGGATTTTCTCTTATATTAATTGTGAATGTATAGTTCAAACATCATGCTGTGTGCTCAGTATGCAATGATAAATGAAGTAGTTTCTGCCTCCATGGATGACAGTATATAACAAAAAGACAGGTGATTAAAATTTAAACTGTAAGCATATTACTAATCAGTTTAATTTAATGTACTCTAGAAAAAAAATCAGAGACTAATAGAGTATGACTGGGACCTAAGGAAATAACATCCAAGAAATGACCTAAATGTTGAATCATATAGTTATGATCTATGCTCCATTTCTTTCTATTAACTTCAGCTGAAAATTTGAATCTTAAACAAACACATCCTTTTCCAGATTTCTCCACTGATCTGATTATAAGCCAGTCCAAGAGGCTCATGCATTCCTAGTACATTCTGCTTTGTACTTTCATGGTCTTTGTCATGGATTTGTCCTTATCGATCCTCCCCTTTATATACATCACCTTTTCCTATTGATATCACATATGTATTTTAATAGAGAGAAAAACGATATCAACTGCATGCACATTCTCCAGTACACTAGCTAGAAGCCAAGCCTTCATTCTCTGGGCTATCACTGCATCATTATTTTTGCATTTTCTGTCTAGCATTTACCACATGTTCTAGTGAGTAGTCTAAAGTAAGCTCAAGCTTTACTCTTTTGCCAACTTTTGATTATATGATATGATAATTTCTTTGTTTCTGGAGGTTTTCCAACAGATTTCCTTGGTCTGTACAAACATCCAATAACCATTCATGGAATCACTAAGTAATTAATCTTGTGAAAGGAAAACAATTAGAATCATTTCCAGAATTAAGAAAGGACAGTATTGACATCGCTCACCTCTCTTCCTTGTACTTCATAGCACATTTGGATGCCGTATAAAATTATTTTCAGTACTTTCAACAACACATCTAGATCCTCTTTTATGCAAAATGATTTTCTTCTTTTCATTCTTAGAAGCTAATCTGCGTAAAAACAAACTCCACCAATGCTGCTTTCAATATCTGCTCATTGGTCTAGACAGAATCACTGCAGGCTGTTGAAGGTACTGATGACAAGCAGTGGCCATCAACATAAAGAGGGAACAGGAGTATACAACCTTCAGTAGTTCAGATTACAGGGGGTAAATACAATCCCTTCCCTAATGGAGAAAACAAACAAACCAATACCTATAATTAAAGCCTGGAAGAAAATGAAGGGAATGGAGAGGAACACTTTAAGAAGGATAGGAAGAGGTAAGAAGGCACTAGGGAAGAAAGGGGAAATACCTTTTATTTGATTGTCTTGTGTAGTAACTCAAGCATGAAAGATAGTCCCTAGTTAAATTAGCCAAGATTGTAGTCCTCATTATAACTGGTAAAAATCGAGCCATTAAAATAATTATTCTAAACTGCATATGTTGATGATAATAAGATATGTTTTATTGCTTCTCCCTTTCAGGTTATTGAGATCCCATAAGAACCATTATCTTATTAAGCCTTATTATGTGGTTATAAGGTTGGGGGTGGAAAATTGTTCCTTTTTTGCAATTGCACAGGTAGGGGTAGAGTGCTGTATGAATTATCCCAGCCACCCAGGATCAGAAATTAACAATAGAAATTCTTATAGGGCTCAAAGCTGTCCATCCTTGAACTAACACAATTCCCTTTGTGGTCCATCTAGAATCATGTCTGGCTATTGGTTGAGATCATTCACTGAAACAAAGTACTTCCTACATCTTCTTGACTTGTAAAAGTTCATACAAAGAAGTAAAACAAAATATATCACCAAGAAAAACTTTTATCTCAATTAAACCAGAATCTAGTACAGAAATGTAGAAAACAGGGCAGATTCTTTGTCTTGCAATCCTTTCTCTCACACCAAGGGAACAGCTATGCTTCCTCCAGGTAGAATGTCTCCCTGAAACCTCAAGGATAGTGTCCTGTGTTCTGACTTGTAAATTTCTCCTCATCTAGTTTCCCATGACCCTGGTACTTTTCACCTTTGGGAGGAAAGATGCTGATGAAATCTGGTGATGTATACTTAGGAATGCTCTGTGCCTAATTTTTTTTTTTTTACCCTTTTGTTTTTCTACAGGTATGATGTGATTCTCTTTGTGGCTCTCATTCCCCCTTCCCCTAATAAGAAGTGCCTGGAGAGTGGCGTGCACCACTTCAAGTGGTTGAATTGATCAACAACAGTCTTATTCAGCAGTTTTCAGGGTTAAAGAGATGTTGATTTGACAGATAAAATCCAGAGGGTTCTTTCGGTGCACATCAGACTATTTCATACAGAAAGTCGACTTTCTGCCAGCGTTTCCTTCCCGGGCTCTCCTCTCTTGAGGCTATTAACATGGAGATGGTATCGTTTATAGATAAAATCTCCCCTGGCTATCTCTGCCTCTTTCCCACCTGAAATCTTAATCTTTCATTTTTGATATTACAATCACTTTCAAAGTAACAAGCTGACATATTACATCCACTTGACATGCTTGAGAAAGATGAAATATATTTTTAGCTGCCTAATTTCCTACAACATTTGGAGAAAGAGGTTTGCTATGTAGACAGTTTATTTCTACTCTCGATAGGCTGTAGAAGAAGAATGAAAAGAATGAGGCTTTTTTTTTTTTGGCAAGAGCTGTTTTTATTAATAACTATGTAATTTTAAGACTTCAAATTGGAACCAGTTTATAAAAAAATCACCATAAAATAAGACACCAAAATGCCATTGTTTTTAGGCAATTCCAAAAGGGAAGCTAAAAGACGCATTGATAAGGGAAATGGAGGAAGATAACACATCTGGCTGTAGGTAAATATGTGCATTTCTTAATGACCCTCTCCTTCACATGCTCCGATCCTTTCGACGTGTTATCTGTATCTACCTTCTGTACATGACCTAATGACATTTCTTTTTTGTTTGTTTTGAATCTCTGACCTCCTGGTTTAAAGGGCAAGGGGCTTGCTCATATGATCTCTTTACTATTCTTGTCGTTTGAGCCTTACTGTTTTCTCTTAATGATGGTCTTTGTAAAGCTTGCCCCATAGTCCCATAAATTGTTCATTTTGTATAGATAGTATCCTTTGAGACTTGGAGAACTTTATAGTATCATCTACTAGAGGCCTTTAAGTATGAGCCATCTCCTCCCATAGTGTATGGCCAGTCTCTCTTCCATCTTTCAGGCCCTTGTTCAAGCTCCTGCTTTCCTCTATCTTTCATATCCAAAATGTTAACAAGAATAAATCATGCATCTCAAGTTTACTTGCGTCTATTTGTTTTTAATTTTCAAAGATGGGGAATCTCACTTTTATATTGATATAAAGGAGTCTAATGAGACCTTTACAACTGACTTCACATGAGACCTTCCACATAGGGTCTTTCAGCATCACCCCAGAGAACTCAGATTGTAGACCAGTAGCTATTAGGATATATGCAGTGAACTCGGAGAATGTAGACAACTCCCGTTGTTGGATTACCTAGGTAGAAAAAAAGACTCTCAAAGAAGAGCCAATAGAATGCATCTAAAGTCCTAGTGTTCATAGAGTGGCCTGACAACCAAACAGTCAGACATAAGCAAACTTCATAAAATACAGCATTAGCTGGAAAGTCAGGCAGACTCATACTTGTGGTATGGAAACCATGCATGTAACCTAACCTAGTGGTTCTGAGGCTTACCCATCTGAATCTTACAGAAAAAGTAAAATGTAAACAGAGAATTAATCTGATGCTAATAATTTCTAACATGTAGTCCCCAAATATGGAACATAAAATCTATATTTAAATCTCTTTTGGCATTTTTAACACTGTCTTCTGTGTTTATAGGGGTATGCATTTAGAGTGTACACATACACACATTTGAGAAATAGACGTTTACATTTCTAAGTGTCAACTGTAAAACTCTAATAACACCTTCCCTACCCTGTTAGTACTAAAATACTGAATGATCTAATGCAAATGAAGGGCTTGGCACTACGCCTGCCATGTGGAGGCTGTTCCATGAATGGTGGCTATGAATATTTAGAAACTGGGACAAAGTTGTCCTAAATAAATACCCGAAGAAGAAGAAGAAAAAAAAACTGAGCTAGTAAAGGAATGATGACTGCCTTTCAGTTTCTAGTCTGTTTACTCAGGATGAATGTAAGCAAGTTGTTTTGGTTTAGATACTCACAATCAAATTCCTTTGTGCACAAAATAAAAATAAGATTAAAAAATTAATAAAGCATGTGTTCTTTGGTTAACTGCGTCCTTAAATTCCTTCAGGTGTTTATTGCTAAAGTTTTGTTGGGTTTTTTGTTTGATTGATTGATTGATTGATTGATTCAGGCTTAATAATAATTAATATAATAGCCATTTCCTTATACAGCCTTAGGCTCATAGTCTCATCAAGGAAGACAAAATTCTTTGCATTCTACTTTGACTGTCATGTTGCTGTACTCGTTTTATTTTATCTGTATGGCTGTTTAGCTTGCCTGTATTTATATGCCTCATGTGCATACCCAGTGTATTGGGAGGGCACTGGAACTAGGGTATAAAACTAGCATAATGAATGACTTGGAACCGAAATCAGGTCCTCTGCAAGAACAACTACTCTTTTCCACTGAGTTATTTCTCCAGCCCCAATCATCCCATAGTGTTTGCAGACTAAGAAACACACTCTTTTAACTATTTATTTGAATTTTTGTATGCATGTATAATATATATGTATATGTGTGTGTATGTGTGTGTGTGTGTTCACATATGTAAGATTAGATATGCATATGTGTGCACATGTCTGGAGGCAGAGGTTAACATTGGGTATCTTTTTTGATCACTTTACACTGTTTTGGGTTTTTTGTTTTGTTTTTTTTTTAACAGAATCTCTCACTGAATCTGGCACTTTGAAATTGACTACAGTGAGCTCTCAGGATCCTTTAGTCTCTGGCACCTACTGTCATGGTTACAGATACATGTGACTGTCCTTGCCATTTTTCTGCTGGAATTCCAAACGTGAGTGCAGCAGACACCTTACCACTTAAGCCGTCTTTCCATGCCTAATTTTCAGTTGTTAATGACTTAAACAGTAGGTTTCTTTATGACATTTACTTACACAGTTAGTTTTATTTGACCTTCCTCCATTTTCCCTGCCCATCACCCACTTATTTCCTTTCAAACTCTAACTGTTCTGTTTCCTTTTTCTTATCCCATGAATTCTATCATCACCAAATCTCTTTTTTAAGACTGCTTGTATGGGTCCCATTCTGTTTTCTTGACTTCTACATACAGTCAAGCACAAATTCACTCTTAACAAGACCTACAGAGCCTTGCACAAGCCACATCACCAAAAAGAATCGGTCATTGTCACAACTCCCAAATATTATATAGTCCTTTTAAGACTTTCTTTTTTATGTGTGTACATGTGTACCTACACAGTGATTCTAGTTCACTATATTGGGTAGTTTTGGGAGATTCTTGTGAAGAAAACATTCTTTTTGAATTTTCTGCATCTTTTAAACATGTGCAAACATCTGGTTAGTTAAGGCTGCTCTCTGCAGTCAGGATAGTATTTTGAGAAACTGGCTCTAAATGGTATATATGTCTTTTTACTAATCAGGTATTTGTTAATTGTTCTCAGTTCTCTGAGATTCTGTACCAATAATAGTTCTGTATGTAATAGTATCCAGGTTTATCTACCCTTACCCTGGGTAGGTTTGTCTTAGTTACAGTTTTGTTGCTGTGATGAGACACCATGGCCAAGGTAACTCTTATAAAGTGAAACATTTAACTAGGGTTGGCTTACAGTACCAGAAGTTTAGCCCATTACCATCCTGGTGGGAAGCATGGCATCATTCAGGCAGACATGGTGCTAGAGAAGAAGCTGAGAATTCTACATCTTGATCTGAAGTCTGCAGAAGAAAACTGTGTCTCACTGGCCAGACTTGAACATATATGAGACCTCAAAGCCTGTCTCCCAAGTGTCACACTTCCTCCAACAAGGCTACACCTACTCCACCAAGGTCACACCTCCTAATAGTACCACTTCTTATGAGACAAGCATTCACACACATGAGTCTACGACGGCCATACCTATTCAAACAACCACAGGAGGCATGGCTATTATTGTTTCCTATAAACTTAGTTTTTAATTACCTGGAATTTTTCTTAAGGGGACAGAATATGCTCAAAGTGGTTGGTTTGTTTCATATTTTTTCAGATAATAAAACACAAAACTAATACATGAATTTTATTTAATATTCAGATTGCACAGATTTGGAAAATCCAATATTGTGTTAAAAATTACTTATTTAATAAATGTATCACCCCTTGGATTATAAAGACCCACAGTCTCCAAGAAGAAAAAAATGCAAGAGATGGTTTTAGTTACACAAAGACTTCAGGTCTGTTCTGTTTCCAGATGGGGAAGAGGAAAACTCTTGGGGCTAAGGTTTTTTTGCTTTTACATTAGAAAATCACTTGCTACAGTTGTTCATTATGTAAGAAGTATATAAGCTTTTAGAAATAAATTGGTTCAAAATTTCTTCCGTCCCTTTAATTCCCCTCTTTCAACCTCATTTGTTCACACATCATAAACTGATACACCCTGCACTTTGCCTTCATTGGAAGTTTGACCTATGTCTCCCAGTCTCTTGAACTTTTTCTCAAATGTTCCCAATATGAGATTTTCCTCTTTAACAAATATTGGGGAGAATTGTAACTTACTGTTATATCTTCCTTACACATAAATTTGCTACCTGGCATTGCCAGTTAACGTGGTTCATCTCTCTCTGAGGACAGAATCTTTTTTTTTCATCTCTGCATTCCTCATAACCTCAAAAAATATGAAAATCCTCAACATAATCTTGTTGATAACTGCAGTTTAACCATTGCTGTTGCAACAAGAGAGGACTTCCCATGCTTATGCATGTTAACCCCAGGCCACATTTTATGGATCAAGTTCCCACTATTAAATATTATAGCACATTTGCCAAGAGCGTTTCTCTATACTCCTATAGTTGTTTTGCAAAGCTATATTATCTCAATGAGAGAGTCAATCCTGTGGTTCAGGCTATTATTTAAACAGTCATTAATTGAACAGTAAAGTGCTCTGCTCACCTATGATTGTATAGGGAACTATAAATATATGTGCAGTTGTGTAATTATCTCCACCAACGCTACCTTTCAAAATGGTTAATTATCAAAAACATACGGAATGCAAATGCTCTCTCTAGATGTTATTCAAAAGAACTCATGCAGGTACTATAATTCTATTGAAAATATCAACTGATTTACTTTGCTCAAACTTACAGTGCTTGGCATGTTACTTTCAAGCAACTTGTGATTCTAGCTTTCTCGCCGAGACCTCAAAGACTGGACCTATGATTTAAATAGCTATTTTGTTTGTTTGTTTTGCACACTGATTTGTAGAAGTATGTTTTTCTGAGCTGAAACTCTACCTGCTCCATGAGTGAATTCCTATACCTTATATAACTAGTATGTTAGAGTACGGAATTTGGATATTAGCGGTGTGTCCAGGAAATACAAGTTGCCTGCTATTTCCTATTTCTATAAAATGGGATTAAGACCAAATTTATGTGAAACAAATTTATGTGGCTGTCATAAGTGCTCAATGAACTCTCTCTTCTATCTTCTCATTTCCATCTTTCTCGTTCTTTGATTTTACTGGGTCTGAATGAGAGAGCCTGAATCTAAGAATAAGAGCCCTCACTCTTATTCTTAGATTCTTACAAGGAGTAGAGGAAGCCATTGACCAAGCAAACCTGGAGTGTGGCACTCTGTGCTAGACAGTGTCACAGACTATCAAGGTCATTTTGGAAAAGCAGTCATACCATTATGTTTAAAATATGAGAATGAAGGGGAGAAATCTGTCTGGGACATGAAAGAAGAATCGGGTTATCTGGTGACTGTAAGGGTAAGCCAAGGCAAGAAACTCCATGCCTCAAGATTTCTTTGACTTAGCTGTTTCATCTTTACTTCAAAGGATTTATTCTCCCCAGGTGTGCCAAATGTCTTGTCTGTGACAATTTCACCAGATTTAGTCGGAGTTCCTGGCAATGCATTTCCACTTGCTTTACGTATACACCAAGATGAAAGTTGAACTTTGACCAAGATCAAAGTTGAACTTTGAATAGAGATACCATATTTGGGAGTATAATACCACTTCTAGAAGACACAAAGTTATTGTATGAAAGTTCTTTTCATTTTCTAGGATTTTCTATTTTACATCTTCTCAGTTACCATGACCATACTTTTTTCATCTATTTCAATATTTATTATTCAAAAAGTGCTTGGTTGTTTGTTTTTATGACACCGTGCTCAAAATACATGAAGAGTATGCTATGGTTAAACCCAGACACTATTGCTGATGCCAAGAAGTGCTTGCTGACAGGAGCTTGGTATAGCTGTCTCTTAAGAGGCTCTGCCATAGCCTGACCAATACAGGTGCAGATGCACACTGCCAAATATTTGGCTGAGCACGGGACCCCAATGGAGAAGTTAGGGCAAGGACTGAAGGAGCTGAAGGAGCTGAAGGAGCTGAAGGAGTTTGCAACTCCATAGGAAGAACAGCAATATCAATCTACCAGACTCCCCCCCATACCCAAAAAGCTCCCAGGGACTAAAACACCAACCAGAGTACACATGGAGGGACCCATGACTCCGAGCAGGATATGTAGCAGAGTATTGCCTTATCGGGCATCACTGAGAGGGGAGTCCCTTGGTCGAGTCCTGTGGAGGCTCGATTACCCAGGGTAAGGGAGGCTAGGGTGCTGAGACAGGAGTGGGTGGGTGGGCGGGTGGGGGAGCACCCTTATAGAGGCAGGGGGAACAGAAAGGGATAGGGTGTTTCTGGAGGGAAAACTGGAAAGGGGCATAACATTTAAAATGTAAATGAAATAAAATAACCAATAAAAATGGAAAAAAAAATAAAGAATGCAAAATGTCCCCCACGGTATCATATGTTGAAAACTTGGTCTCCAATTTGAGATAATATTTTAGAATATGATGGATACTCTTGTTGGTGGGACTTACTTTTCAGAAGAGGGTTACCAGCGGTATGCTGTGGAATCCATATCTTGCCCTAAAACCTCCTTATCTATCTGCCACCTGATCACCATTATAGCCATAACTAATGTGTCATACCCATACAACTGCCACCACAATGTTTTGTCCGAAGTCCACAGAATTGACATGACAAACATTTCTGTATTAATGTTCATTTTCATTAGAGACCTGTCTGCTCCGGACAGCTTCCTATATTGAATTCTAAGAAGAAATTGAGCATCCTTGGAGTTACTCCAGTTGCGGTGAGACAGCCACTAGGCAAGAATTGCCTCTTTCCTTCTACAGACAAATTACTGTCCAGAAAAGGACACACTTGCACAATAGTCGACTGATTATATCTGCCTAGACAGAGTAATCAGCCCTTAATAATTCTGCAGCACTAAGGTCTGTCAGATGATCCTGGGCTGGAAGGCAGAATAACAGATGCTCCAACATTTTGTAGTAGAGGGAGTGTCCAGGTGTTCAGAGGTCTCTATAAATTGGCTAAGGTTCAGATGCTATGCTTTGTGCTTCCCACAATTATACTTAACTCAGTCATTCTGGATTTCTGACGGGGTTGAACACTTATAGCCTCATAGCCAATCCTGGCTATTTACCTTGAGAGAAAAGATTTGAGTGGATGGTCTTCAGCTGACATTCATTCTAAAGCCAAGGAAAAAGCCAGGTTCAGAACTAAGTGTTTTAGTTAGGAGAGATGACAGAGGTTCTGGTCAGTCAACAAAATGATGGACTGGGTATTAGGACTATCTTGTACCTCACTGGTACAAATTGGCATAATTATGCTCTAATTGTATTTTGAGAGAAAAGTTTTATATTAACAGGAAGGGTGATATGTAGGAGGAGCTAATGTGGGAGGAGTACTGAGAGGAAGAGAAGGAGTAAGGAGAGGAGGAGAAGGAGTAAGGAGAGGAGGAGAAAGAGTAAGGAGAGGAGGAGAAAAAGGAGAGGAGAAGCTAGGTGATGAGAGAGAGAAAGAGGGGGGAGACAGGGAGGCAGATGTTCACGTATCTCCACCAGTCAAAGATAGTTGATATATCTAGGTTGGGTAGTGTGATAGTTGATATATCTAGGTTGGGTAGTGGGTTAAACCTCTGATTGAGCATTACCAAACTTATAAAGCCTTTGGTTAACTTTTTTAAAAAAATGTATAAGTGCAAAAATGAAAGGGGGCATGGGATAGGGGTTTTCTAAGGGGGAGGGAATGGGGAAAGGGGATGGCATCTGAAGTGTAAATAAAATATCCAATAAAAAAACAAATATACAAACAAACAAAAAAAGAAATCCAGAATGACTGAGTTAACTGAAGTTATGGGAAGCACTAAGCATAGCTTCTAAAACTTAGCCAATTTATAGAGACCGCTGAACACCTGAAAAGCCCCTATACTACCGAATGTTGGAGCATCAAATCTTCAGCCTTCTGGCCCAGAATCATCTGAAAGACCTTAGTGCTGCAGAATTATTAAGGGCTGATAACTCTGTCTAGGCAGATATAATCAGTCGACTATTCTGCAAGTGTGTCCTTTTCTGGACAGTAATTTGCCTGTAGATGGAAAGAGGCAAATCTTGCCTAGTGGCTGTCTCACGACAACTGGAGTAACTCCAAAGCAACATCTTTAATAAAATGTCAGCCCTCTAAAAAATTTATCTTGATACTAAAATTTGTTTTGAGAATTGTATATTGCAGAATACACAGCCTTGGTGTATCTACTCATCAAGCAAGCTGAGCAGACCTGCCCAAACCTTCGATGTCCTGGAATTCCATCTGGATGAAGTGAAGACACAGCGTCAGAGGCTTATCAATTTACTCTTCCCCCCACCCCTCTTCTAATATCTCAATGCCTGTAATCAACTTGAAGAAGTTAAAGAAGAGTCAGCGCCCTTATTTCCTGGGCTTGGGGACTAAGGTGGTTAATATTGGTCTGTCTTTCTAGGGAAAAGTAGTGGTTTTGTTGGAACAGGGAGGACTAGCTAGGATTTATTGCATAGCCATAACCTATTGGTAGAAATCTGTATAATTGATATCAAGATGAAGGTATAATTTCTTAAATGGTACAAAATTTACTTTGATTTCAAATTTAAGGTTTTCATTGGTATGAGCTTCTTATTGATATAAAAGTGAGATAAATATTGATACTCTCATGGGCATTGTGCCTGTATAACACATTTAGGAATACAAGGCCTAGACCCAGCCCTTTAACTTTTTTAACCCATTTGGGACAGTTAGCCTATGAGTTAAGGGACTATAGCAAATTCAGGGTTTTGAGTTTATTGTTAGGGTGTTTTCCATATTTTATTTAGAAATAGCTGAGAGGAGTTAACAGAGAACAGTCCAGGTTACCTTACATGGATAGTTGGTTTTCAAAACGTTGGCAGCCCATAGAATTGACTTTACAAATATTTCTATATTAATGTTCATTTTGATTAGAGACCTGTCTGCTCCTGACAGCTTCCTGTTGTGGATTCTAAGAAGAAATTTAACATCCTTGGAGTTACTCCAGTTGTGCGGTGACAGCCACTAGCCAAGAATTGCCTCTTTCCATCTACAGACAAATTACTGTCCAGAAAAGGACACACTTGCAGAATAGTCGACTGATTATATCTGCCTAGACAGAGTAATCAGCCCTTAATAATTCTGCATCACTAAGGTCTGTCAGTTAATTATATTATTATGAATCATTTATAATGAACTGCATGCAGGCTACAATAGACAACCTCATAAGTCATCTTGTTTGCCTGATATATCTTTTTAAAACTGTTAAACTTTCAAAAAATATGTAAACATCTTTTAAAAAACTGTTTCTTATTACCAAATAGTAATTAATCATAATAATGCATTATATTATGGTATTTTCAAACGTGTATATGAAGCTTTTGATCTTATTCTCCCCTGTTACCACTTTGTCCCTTAGTGGTCTTCTTCCTCCTTCCAGCCAGTACTCTCACTTTCCTATTTTATGAGTGGTCTCTTGTAATCCAATGCATTTAATTAGTGTTGCGTATAGCAGCCTGCATGGGGAGATATGAAAGAAGTCTGAGCAATTCACCAGCGGCTACACCACTGAAGAAAGGGCTACTCTCTCACCCCAATAACTGACAGCTGCTTATAGATTCTTAGGAAGGAGTGAGCGCTCTGGAGTTTTTTACCCACCTTTGATGGAATAGTGACAGCTCTGATCTTGTAGATTTTGGCCATGTAACCACAGGCACCATGTGATCAAGTTGCTCCTGAAATACAGCATTCCACAATATTTTCCTCCATCCATCTCTTACATTCTTTCTATGCCTCTCCGCTGTACTTCTCAAACATTAGTGGGGGTGATCCAGACATTAAACTTAGGGCCATTCATTCAATAGTCAATAGTATTACCATTTTGACTGATTATGAACCTCTGCAGTAACCGCTGCCCACAGTAAAAAGAAATTTCTATGATAGAAACTGATAACACCGCTAATCCATAGGGATAAACAGAAAAACATTTAGAAGGCAATTTGACAGATAGAGTATGTAAATTTAACAATGTAAAAGCAGTGGTTTCCTTACGAAGACCTATGCCCTCCCTAGCATGGGCTTTTAGAGTAGCAGATGCAAATTTTCTCTTGTATAGCATCCTCAACTCCAATCAGAAAGTGGTTCATTAACTTGCAAATATTCTGGATACTACTACTGCACTAGTGGGCACACCTTCTCTGGCAAGTTGTTAGTGTAGCACACGTGCCACAGCTGAGTAAGCCTGTTTACGGCATTTCCTTCCTGTCAGCCTGCACAGCACCTTCCAACACTATGAAAACTAATCATCAGGCAGGAAGCTTCCAGCTCAGTCCATGCCTAACTTTTTCATGTCTTGCAATAAAATACATGGCATCTTCAGCAATATGGTCCTATTATCTAATTCTATTGGGAAAGCAAAGGCAGTGCCAATAGCATATATTGTTTGGTGGGCTTCAGGGACCTAGCTGACCATTGTAGAGATGTAGTTCTTCCTTTACACTGGAAGTTTTGTTTAATAAACGTATGGCTTCTGGGAGTGAAATTATTCACTTACCAAGGATACTTCTGTATGAAGTTCAAATTATTATGATTATATTCTGCTTTTTCATTAGCTTACAAAGCACCCAGTCCCTTACAGCCTTTTCACACAATTTTGGTTTCTGTTTGTCCTCCCTTTACCCATCCCTACCTACTGTCCCTCCTCCCATTCCTACTTAAGTCGTTCCCCGTGTCTTCCCTTGCTTTATATAACTTCTATCTTTTAAAATGCCATTCTATGCAGACATTTGTAGCTAGAAATTAAAATAAAACCTGAGTTCATGTCTTATAAACTCTGATAAAAGAGTAATCATTTTTTTATTGTCTGATTCATAGATCAGGAATTCTGGTAAAATATTGACCATTGTAAGCAGTCCTTCACTGATAATTTAACTATTGCCATACACACTTTCCTTTTACGGTTTACTAGAAACTTGACTTTCCATTCATTTGACTCTAAAATTCTGCTTTCTTCTTGAGTGTTCTCTACCATCTGTGCATTAGTGAGCCTATCTCCTTGCATTGGAACCTCTACAGCACTGGTCCAGAACTGACTCCTGCCTTCATCATCATCTAATATACCCCTCAAGTTATCCATAATCTAATAGGAGAATCTCTGAACCTCTCTATGGCCAAAGATAACTGTGATTGCCTCAGTTTTCAATTATACATGTGTTTATGGAAGATCAGCTTTAGTTATCTTGGTCTCTACTGATCCCATTTAAAAGCTCCTTATTAAGTGGATTTTACCCATGGCAGAAAGCATTTGTAAAAATGTGGGATCTCAACTCCTGAGAAGGTTCCTTGGTCTGTAGAAGCAACTGTCAGCTTCAAAGCTTTTATGTAGCTGATGAACAGGGCTCCTTCAGCTCCAAGAGCTGGAGTCCAGTAAGCAGGCTGCCTTGAAGTGGCAGGGATCTCTGTTAGCAGGAAATGTAACCTGTGCCTTTGCCAGATGAGTGTGTTCACATAAAGTTCCCCTGGGAAGCTGAAGATGTAGAGGGCACAGGAAGGACCTCCGATTTGAAGTGTAAGAATACATTTAACTACACTTTGCACACATGGGCATGAACCTTAAATAAATTTCAAGTTATAAATATATTTAGCATGTTACTATAGGATGTATAGAGGTTGAGGCAATATGTAAGATTGTCTGGATCTTTATAACTTTATCAGCACAATGTAATATTAGACATTTAATGTTTGTCAATACATTGATGGGAATAATTTCTCAGCTCTCAAAGCGACCAATTAATTTTCATATCTACCTCATTTGTCATTATTTTATTTCAACTGTAATCATTAGAGTCTTCGCTGGTGAGATGAAGATACTGATAATGTGAAGGGTATGCTCAAAGGTTGTCTAGGAAGTTTAAGCAAGCATAAGCAAACTGTTCAGGAAAGCACTGGACATGATCCAAACATCTGTAAGTCAGTTGCTGCTCATCACTGTCATCATTATCCATGCCCATTGATCTATGCACAGCTCATGTATGTAAATACATGATCAGGCTTTCTGTGTACCTCTCAATTTCTGGTTCATTTATTGTTTTATTTAAAAACCTGATCATTAAAAACTTCATTTAATAAGTAAATTAGCTCTTTGCTATTTCACATTCATTTCAGATATTTTCTTGTGTGGTTTATGTGGTTCCCACCAGTCTTACGATATTTTATTCCCTGTGCAGTCATTTTAATATTATGTAGATAGCACATTAATATTATCTTTATATTGTCTAAGATATATGTTTCTATGGCAATGCCATCCCATCTCTCTGATTCTAACAATACTCTGCCAGATTTGTACCTATTTCTTTCATGGACCCTTAAAAGTACCACTTACTTTAGAGATCATATAGAAATAATCATGTCTGAACAGATAACAACAATAAAGACCTTTATATATTCATATTTATTGTTGTTCTATTCACAATAACAAGGAAATAAGATCATTTCTAGAGAATAAGAATATGGTATTTGTACAAAATATGATTTTGTTCAACTTCTGGTTTTTAGATAAGACATCAGGTCTAATTCTAATAGGTGTGCCTTTATATATTACTTTGTCTTTTTTTCCCTTATGGTTTTTAATATTTTTGAATGGTTAGTGTTTTGATTACTATGTAGTGAAGGCACTTTCTTTTCTAGTCCAATCTGTTTTGTGTTCTGTATGTTTCTTGTACCTTTATGGACATCTCCTTCTTCATTTGTCTATGATTTTATTGAAAATATTTTCTGGACCTTTGAGCTGGTATTCTTCTTCTTCCTCTATACCTATTATTTTTAAATTTGGTCTTTTTATGGTGTCCCAGCTTTCTTGGATGTTTTATGCCAGCAGTTTTTAGATTTAACATTATTTTTGACCTCTCTACCCATTTCTTCTAATATATCTTCAACACCTGAGATTCTTTCTTCCATCTCCTGTATTTTGCTGGTGAAGCTTGCCTCTGTAGTTCTTGCTTGAATTCTTACATTTTTATTTTCAAAAATCCCTTAGTATGTTTTCTTTATTGCTTCTTTTTCCATTTTCAGGTCTTAAAAAGTTCTACTCATTTCCTTCTCCTCTTTGTGTTTTGTTAGCTTTCTTTGAGGCATTTATTCTTTTTTTTTAGGACCACTATCAATCATCTTCATAAAGCTGGTTTTAAGGTGTCTCTCTCTCCTCTCTCTCTCTCTCTCTCTCTCTCTCTCTCTCTCTCTCTCTCTCTCTCTCTCTCTCTCTCTCTCTCTCAGCTATATCTTAATATTCAGGGCTTCCCGTGGTATGGTTGTGCAGTTGTATTGGAGACAATATTATTTTGACTATTGTTAAGTGTGTTTTACCCTATTTTACATGGTGCTGTGTTTTGGATTTGTCTTTGTTGAATGGGTGTTTTGTTTCTTGTTTTATGTTTTCTCTTTTTGAATTTTTAGAAAGTGTGATATCTGTGTGTTGCCTGTTTTCTTATCCTGTTCAGCTGGTGTGTTCATAGGAAATGTGTGCTGTTGTGGGAGTCTGGATAACTGTGATGAATTGGGGGAAGGAAGGTTGGAAGACAAGGTCTTCATGACTCATTGTAAATGGTGTCAGAGAGGAAAGGGAGACTACAGCAGGTTTACAGCTACAGAACTTGGTATAAGACTTCGGAGTTGGATCTCAGGAGCAGTAGGAGAGGTGTGGGTATACATTCAACCTATTTTTTTTTGTCCTGAGAATAGTTAACTTTGGCTTATCAGTGTATGCCTGCTAAAATTTGGAGTCTGGACAAAGCAATCAGTTGGGAAAGGGAGGATATAAAGGGAGGGGATGGTTTGCAGGATCCATGGGAGATGTGGGCAGGGATGAGGGAAGGGTGCAGCTGGTATTCTGTTACAGTGGTAGGGACACAACTTGGGGAATGGGTCTGAGGAAATTTTGTGTGTGTGTGTGTGTGTGTGTGTGTGTGTGTGTGTATGAGAGAGAGAGAGAGAGAGAGAGAGAGAGAGAGAGAGAGAGAGAGAGAGAATGCAAGAGAGTCTGTGAGTGTGTGTGTATGAGAAAGGGGAAATTTGCTTGTCACTATGTTCTATACTGTATTTTATATTAAACACAAGATGTTTACTATGTCTCAATTCAAAATTAGCATTGTAAAGAAAATAAGATAACTATTATCTTAAACAATGAGAAGAATCACTGTAGTTTGGGTAAAAGAGAAGGAAAGCTATCTTGAAAATGGAAAAATGCAAGCTACACTGAGTTGTCATTTGTAGGTAAAATTCTTTTATAGGTAAAATTTTCTTCTTGGATAATGGAATGCCCTTACTAAAAGAAAGAAAAATCTCTGAAAATGGATGTGAAAAAAATACCTTGAAAGTTAATGGAGTCAATAATAATCCCACTCTTGATACTTACCCAAGTGTACTTTCCTTGAAATAAAATAGCTTTAGAAAGCTGTTTGCTGGGTTGTTTCCAATATGTTCCATTTTCCCCCACCAATTCCCTAAGCCACTTCTTGAGGACTTTTAATTTTGTGAGAACTCATCTGGTTTCATACTTCTTGCAAAATGGATAAATTTAATTATAGTCTCTGTCTATTTGTATGCTCTAGGTGATATGGTTGATATCAACAATAGCTGACATGGATAGACATCATGTGTATAGTATTGCCAGTTTATAAAAGTATTTTCTAGTCCTTATATTGAACTTAGGAGTTATATTATTGCTCTTACTTCTCATATACACAGAAAAAGAAATATGCTGTTCAAACAGTACTTTCTGCTTTTCTACTCAACAATGTAATATTTAATATGATGAGAAGGTAGTTTTTTTTCTTTTAGAACACTTTAAATTAATGTCTGACATGAAGTGACCTCCAAAAATTAATAGTGTGGGTAAACCTGGTTTTTTTTTTTCTTAGAGGATACATACCCTAAGAGGGGACATGGAGCACCAAACATTATTTGGTTCAATAAATTTTACTTCTTAGCAAATAATTTAAAGTGTTAGTTTTATGTTAAAAAAATATTACTTTTATTCTCTCTGCCTTTTCTCTCTCTCTGATACCTTTCTCCCTCTCTCCCCTTCTGCCTCCCCTTCTCTCTCCACATGTTCCTGGCCAGTCTCTTCTCTTCTCTTCTCTTCTCTTCTCTTCTCTTCTCTTCTCTTCTCTTCTCTTCTCTTCTCTTCTCTTCTCTTCTTTCTTTTGTTCTCTCTTTCTTTCTGTTTCTCTCTCTATTCCTCTTTCTCTGTCTCTACTCGCTTCTCAGCTCCTCTTCCTATGCCCCTAAATAAACTCTACTTTACCCTTAAAAATGTAGTTAAACATTAATGAGTTTGGTCTTATTGAGTCAACTTTACAGGACACCTTAACATTGACCCAGTACTTGGGAGTTGTTGAAGTAATGATGAGAAGAATATCAGGAAGTTCTTTGGTTCCTATTAACTCTTCCAAGAGCTTTATTATTTCACCATTAATTATAATATTCTGGAGCAAATTTCCAGAAGGAAATTATTTCAGTTTGCTGAATTATAGGTGAGGAGTCTCAGAATACACTAAGTGGAATGATTCTTTCAAGTTCCTAAAACAACATAAAAATGAAATCTGGGCAAGGGTCAGTTTCTTAGATCCTTGTCCACTGATACAACTTTGCTGGAAATTATGCCATATATGCAATTACAGTACCTTGGAGGAACTTAAAGATGCTCACCCTGATAGCCAAAGCACATACTGAAAAAGAAATGGCTTATATAAGAACAGTTTTGAGGGATGAGACATGGAATGTACAGATGTGTTTCAGAAGCAAACATTGTCTAAATTTTTCCAACGAATGTATACATAAAGGCTAGGAGAGGGCATTTTACAGGTTATGAGTATCTATGACTGTGAAAATAAAGGAGATTTATATAAAAGGAGGAGGAAGGAGAGAAAAAAGAAGAGGAGGACGAGGAAGAGGAGGAGAAAGAAGAAGGAGAAGGAGAGGAAGAGGAAGAAGGAGAAGGAGAGGAAGAGGAAGAAGGAGAAGCAGAAGCAGAAGGAGAAGGAGGAGGAGGAGGAAGAGGAAGAGGAAGAAGAAGAAGAAAAGAAGAAGGTCATTCATAAATGTGAATCGAGAAAAATACACTTCATAAAACTAATATTGAGTAGCATCTTATTCTCAGTATGACAAAACCCAAGCCAGTCTTCTTTCTTTTATTTCTGCTTCAGTCAGTGAAGCTCTCCAGGGTCTCAGACTCAATTCCTCCATGGCTTCCTTGTAGATCTGAAATAAACACAGGAAGCACTGTTTACCAGAAGCAGTATCCTTGAATTTACAATGCTGTCAGCAGACAAAATGCTGATTTGAGATTTGAATTTGGAGTTCAGGGAAGACAAGAACTGGGCCAGAAGCAAAATGATTAGGGAGAAGAGTGGTCTAGTCTGTTTCTTTCCTAAGCAAGGGAATGTCCTCACATCACATGGGGGCATTAGAACAAATGTCAAAGAAGCAAAATACTAATTGATAAAAAATAAGTCCAAGGTCATCATGGATTCTGCTCTTGTTTTCCAGTTGTGTCTTGTGAGTTGTTTTGATTTCATGTAAAGGTTTTAGTCATAAAGTGACCATTAGTGCATATAACAGGCATTTGCCATATGCTATCTGTTTCACTCTTCTTGAACTATTACTTGCAGTATCTTCTTTTTCTCACAAAATATTTGAAGAATGTTTCTGTTATGATTTCACTGTATAGATAAAAGTTGTAACTAAGAGAATGTAAATAATCAAATCAAAGTCATAGCTATATAATGGAACCAAACAAGATTCCAGCTACCAGGTTTGAGGTTTTTACCATAAACCAATGAGACAGGAGACCAGACATGAGGTGATCATTGGAATTTCTGTCCCCATCAAGAAGACAGGTGAGCAGCACAAATAAGCAGGTTACTACTCAGGCAAATAGTTTTCAGGACATAACTTTTTTTGAGGCATGAGGTGACTGAGAGAAAGAGTTAAAATCCCAAACCCAGCTTACAGAGTCATTGTAGAATTTCTCTGCAGTAAAGTTCTTTTGGCTGTATGAAGGATGAGAAAAAGTCAACCCATCTTGCTAAAGGATCAAAAAAGAGGGATGAGAATGTAGCATAATCTTCAGGAAACAAGAGACTAGAGCATGTGCAGGTCAGTGATTTGACATCTGTGTGACTGTACTGTAGAAGTTGAAAAAAAAGATGAAAACATGCACGATCAGAAAAGTAAACAAAAAGCATCCTCAGAAGACCTCTAAGTCACCTTCACATGCTCACAAACTTTACAGAAGAGCTGAATCAGGGTCTTTGCTCCTCTCCTTTAGAAAAGAAATTCTCAATGCTATATAAGTTATTTTCTCTCATAGTTAACGGTGGATATGCAATTGTTGAGAAATTGTTCAACATTGATGAAAAATTTATCAGCATATTGACATTCTGTTCTCATTCTACTGTGACTTTTAGAAAATGTTATGACTACTCTCCATCTCTTTAAATGTTTACTCCTTTCAGTCTCATGATCTTCTTTTCCATATCTTTCTTGATAAGCCCACCAAAATCTCTTACACGAACAATGTAATCTCAATGATGGTGCACAAACAAAGCATGAAGTGGATACAAATTTTCTGGTAGAATTTGGGGGATCACTTATGTAGACTCTCATGGTCTATGAATAGCAATAATTTGACTTAATGCGTTCCAATTTGTAACCCCTTCATCTCCTTTATTTTTTTTATTCCTTTAGCTAGACATCAAGTACTATAGTGAACAGATACGGGGAGAGTAGACAGCCTTGTTGTGTCCCTAATTTTAGTGAAATTGCTTCAAGTTTCTCTTCATTTAATTTGATGTTGGTTCTTGGCTTGCTGTACATTGCCTTTAATGTGTTTAGGTAAATGCCTTGTATCCTTGATCTCTTTAAGACTTTTAATATAAAAAGGTACTAAATTTTGTCAAAAGGCTTTTTTAGCATCCAATGAGATGATCACGTGGGTTTTATCTCACAATTTTATATAGTGGATTACATTGATGGACTTTAGTTTTATTGAACCATCCCTGCAACCCTGGGATGAAGCCTTGATCATGGTGGATGATGTTTTGATGTGTTCTTGGATTTGGTTTATGAGTATTTTATTGAGTGTATTTGCACCAATGGGAAATTAATATGAAATTCTTTCTTTGTTGAGTCTTTGTGTAGATTAGGTATCAAGGTGACTGTGGCTTTATAGCATGAGTTTGGCAATGTTCCTTCTGTTTCTATTTTGTGGAATAGTTTGAGTAGCTTTAGTGCTTATTCAAAGGTCCAGTGGAACAGAATTCTGTGGCAAAACCATCTGGTTTTGGTTTGTTTTTGTTGTTGTTTTTGGTTTTGGTTGGAAGACTTTTAATGACTGTTTTAGTGACTGATTCTAGTTCCTCGGGATTTATAGGACTATTTAAATTATTTGCATGATTTAAATTTAACTTTGTTAAGTGGTACCTATCAAGAAAATCATACATTTCATTTATATTTTCTAATTATGTGGAGTACAGGCTATTGAAGTAAAACCTAATGTTTCTTTGGGTTTTTTTTTCATTGCCTGTTATTATGCCCCCCTTTTCATTTCCAAGTTTGTTCATTTGGATACTGCATTTTAGTTAGTTTGGATAAGGGTTAGTCTGTCATGTTGATTTTGTTAAAGGACTGTTTTTTGGTTTTGTTGATGCTTTTGTATTGTTCTTTGTTCTAAATTTATTGATTTTAGCCTTGAGTTTGATTATTTCCTGCCGTCTTCTTTATTGTTCTAGAGCTATTAGATATCATTTTACGTTGCTACTATGAGATCTCTCCAATTTATTTTTGAAGGCATTTAGTGCAATGAAATTTTCTCTCAGCACTATTTGCATTGTGTCCTATGAATTTTGGTATGCTGTGCCTTCATTTTTTTTGAATTAAAGAAAGTATTTAATTTCTTTCCTGATCCAGTGTTCACTGAGTAGAGAGTTGTTCAGTTTCTATGAGTTTGTAGGTTTTCTGTTATTTTTATTGTTGTTGAAGTCCAGCTTTAATCTATGGAAGTCTGATAAAATTCAAAAGGTAATTTCAGTTTTCTTACATTTGTTGACACTTGTCATTTGGCCAATTATATGGTCAGTTTTGTAGAAGATCCCATGAAATGCTGAGAATATACTTTGGAATTTAGGTGAAATAATCTCTAGATATCTGTTATGCCCATTTGATTCATAGTATCTAGTATCTATTAATTTCATTATCTTTCTGTTTAGTTTCTGTCTTGATGACCCATCCATTGTTGAGAGTGGTGTATTAAAGTCTCCCACTATTAATGTGTGGGGTTCAATGTGTAATTTAACCTTTAATAATGTTACTTTTACAAATGTACCTATTTGGGAAATGTACCATTTGGGGAATAGATTTTCAGAATTCAGACATCATCATGGTGGATTTTTTTCTTTGGTGAGTATAAAGGATCCTTTCTCATCTCTTTGAGTACTTTTGGTTAAAAGTCTATTTTATTAGCTTGCTTCTTAGAACTGTTTGCTTAGAAAACTTTTTCTAGTCCTACTCTGTGGTAGTATCTATCTTTGTTCCTAAGGTATGTTTCCTGTATGCAGCAGAATACAGAATGATGGCTCCTGTTTTCTCATCTATTCTGTTAGCCTGTGTCTTTTTGTTGGGGAATTAAGTCCATTGGTATTGAGAGATATTAGTGACCATTGATTGTTAATTCCTGTTATTTTGATGTTGTGGTATTTGTGTGTGTGTGTGTGTGTGTGTGTGTGTGTATGTGTGTGTGTGTGTGTGAGTGTTTCTTTCCTTTGAGTTTGTTGGTGTGGGGTTATTTATTTCTTGTGTTTTTGGGTGTACTTGGGTTGGAGTTTTTCTTCTAATATCTTCTGTAGGGCTGGATTTGTGGATAAATGTTGTTTAAATTTGGTTTTCCCAGCAAATATCTTGATTTCTCCATGTATAGTGATTAAGAGTTTTGTTGGGTATAATAGTCTGGGCTGGCATATTTGGTTTCTTAGAGACTGCAAGACATTTGTCCAGGTCCTTCTGGCTTTTAAAGTCTTTATTGAGGAGCTGGGTGTAGTTCTCCTAAGTTTGCCTTTATATGTTGCTTGGCCTTCTTTCCTTTAACATTTTTCTTTGTTCTGTACATTCAGTGTTTTGTTTATTATGTGGCAAGAAAGGATTTATTTTCTGATCCACTCTAGTTGGTATTCTGTAAGCTTCTTGTACATTTATAAGCAAATCTTTCTTTAGGTTAGGGAAAATTCTTGAATGAGTTTGTTGAAAATATTTTCTGGGACTTTGAGCTGGGAATCTTCTCATCTTTTATTTTTATTATTCTCAAATTTGGTCTTTTCATAGTAACTCAAATTTCCTGGATGTTTTGTGTTAGAAACTTTTAAGATTTAACAATTTCTTCTATTGTATTTTCTAAACCTGATATTCTCTCTTTCATCTCCTATATTCCTTTACTGATGCTTATGTCTGTTGTTGCTGTTCTCTTCCCTCGGTCTTCCATCTCCAGGATTCTCTCAGTCTGTGTTTTCTTTATTGCTTCTATTTCAATTTTCAGGTCTTGAACAGTTTTATTAATTTCCTTCACTTGTTTGTATTTTTCTGTATTTCTTAAAGGGATTTGTTCACTCCTTTTTAAAGGCCTCTATTATTTTCATAAAATTGAATTTAAATCATTTTCTTTTACTTCCGCTGTGTTTGTATATACCAGCCTTGGTACAGTAAGATACCTGGGTTCTGGTGTTTCCATATTGCCCTGGGTGTTGTTGATTGTGCCCTTATACTGTTCTATAGCCTTGGTGCTGTCTTGTCTTTGGTGTTATTAGGACTGGTAGTTCTTGATAGCAGCAGGCCTATCAAGAGCTTGTAGTCCCAGATGGGAAGTCCCTGAGAGTCACAGGCCTCTGGCAGTTCAGCAAGAGCTGTGGTCTGAGTAATGGAGAACACAGGGCAGTGCTTATGATAGTGATAGGTTAGAGAGATGATGAAAGAATATCTCTATCTATCTATCTATCTATCTATCTATCTATCTATCTATCTGTATTTTAGCCAAATTCTTCAAGTGTACCTGGCAGATAACAGAAGATGACTTAATACACACTAGCTGTCCCAGCACTTGTGTGATGAGAGATTGTATGAGCAAAGTGCAATAGTAATGTACAACGTGGAAATAGTTGTTGGAGTAGATGCACATAAGAAAAATGTCACAGAAGATCTTGTGTTTTTCTAAGTAACTTTTGGAACAAAGAAACAACAACAATAACAACAAAAACACAAATCAACAACAACAAAACCAAACCAAAACAATTGTCATTTTCCAAACATAAGTGGAGGTCACCGATGTAAGTGCATGTATGCGTGCTTGTGTGTGTGTGTGTGTGTGTACTTGACCATGCTTATAAACATGGAGCCAAGAGGCTGATTTTGAGTATATTTTTCAATCATTTTCTACCTTAGTTTGAAATAAGGTCCCCTAATGAACCTGGAGGTTACTCTTTCACCTGGACTAGCTGGCCAGCATCTCTAAAGATCTACATGTCTATGCCCCTGTCTTTCACTTCTGAAGATACAGATTCATGCCCCCATGTCTAGGTCTAATGTAAGCATTTTGAAAGATGGACTGAAAATATAGCACTAGCAACCGGACTGTGCTGTCTGTGATGTAGTGCAGTTTAGGATATTATTGGTTCAAGTCATGTCCTAAAAGTTGATGTATGTTCACATTTTAGGAAAAATCACATTTATAAAAAAAAAATCTAAGCTTGAGCAAGAAGGCATTTGCCATGTTTGAATAGAGTTATTTACTTTAAAAAATGATTTGTAGCAAGGTTATTTTTTTGTTTAAATTTGAAACTCTCCTTTAATATTAATTTGCAGCAACTTGATTTGTACTTTCCATTGCAGTGAAAAGACATTAGCTGTAGAATTTGAATTACTTATCTATGTGGCACTGAGCAACTGAATAACATTCTTTCTAGTTCTAATAACTGTAAGATATGTGATCCACATTTTAAAGTGATTCAGATTCAGAGAGTTTTAGAAAGATGCTTTAGTTTATAAAACCAGGACATGAGAGAGAATCAGTCATAATAAAGCAAAGAATTATCCTAGTGCTCAGTCCTACATGACACAGATTTCAGACATACTGGCTGAAAGTCCGTTACTAGGAATATTTAGTTACTTTTGTTTAAAATTTTTTTTCTTTTTCTTTATCCTTCTAAATTTCATACACATATACAATAAAATATGATTATATCTAAGCACTATATTCTTCTATGGTAGTCAGAATGAGAATATCCATCTATAGGATTATATGCTTGAATGACTGTTTTACAGTTAGTGGAACTCTTTAGGTAGGATTAGGACATGTGGCCTTGTTGGAGGAGGTTTGTCATTGGGGGTAGGCTTTGAAGTTTTAAAAGCTACCACCAGATCTCTCAGTCTGCAAATTGTAAATTGGATATGAGTTGTTGACTACTTGTCTAGCACCAGGCCTGTCTGTCTACCACACTTCCCCACATTATAATAATTGACTAACTCTTTAAATCGGTACGCAAGCACCAAATTAAATACTTCCTTCTATAAGTTGTCTCAGTCATAGAGTTTCATTACAAGAACAGAACAATAATTAAGACAGTCCTCCAACTTTTGTATAGCCTTTTAAAGATCCTCTTGCATCTTCATGCATTTTATATTGATAACACACAAGTCTAGTTAGTGCTGCCCATATGACCATGGGTGTGAGTCATCAACTAGAACACAGGGATCCTACCAATGGCCACATCCTCAAAAAGAAATGAAATGATCTTTCCCTCCTCCATCAACTGTCAACTGCAATATCTCCTCAGTAAGGAGTAGAACCTGGAATTCATCTACTACATTTATCCCAGCAATTTGGATGGCTTGATTTAGTTCAGGTAACTCCAAATGTTGTGGGTTAGTGTGTGAATATTTGTTATATGTTGAGAAGACAATGTTCGGCAGTTCTCTACCCTATCCTCTACCTCAACATCTCCCTCAATGGTATCCTCAGAGGAAAAGAAATATATTGGAATGGGATTAACTTGAATGTTTAAATAATCTCATCTCCACAATATATGGGTCATTAAATTAAAACCATAGCATGATGCATTGTATTCGTTCCTATAGTTGTTGAATAGGGAGGCCCAGGGTCTTCAAAACAACACAGGGTATTGCCAGTGCCCTTGGTTCTTCACAATAACAATTTGGTAAGGCACTATGTTTTGAGATGCAACTTACTGTGGCCAGAGTGCATAGTGAAATTAATATGTAACTAACTACAAAAATTCCTCCCTAATGTCCAACTTTAATAGTGCTAGAAGATCCTATAGTAGCTGATGAAAGAAAAGAGAAATAAATGGTTTTACCCAGTACTGAACTCTGAATGTTACAGTAGCAATCAAACAGGCAATGTACCCACTGGAATAATAATGGCATGACTGTTACTGAGTAGCTAACTGATATCTCCTTAGATTTGAGATATGTTCCACAGGCCTGGTCAAAACTTATAGCTGGGATGACCACAGTCCCCTGAGTAATACTTTCTATTATTATTATTTGCTAAATGGTAATGCTCTTAATGCACCATCTGAACATTTAGATTTCTACTCATAAACATAGAATGCCCTCAAACTTGGTCAGAGATGCTTTGCAGAGGACAGCAATCAACTATGACAAGTATAAGTATTCAAAGGGCTATGGTAAGATACTAAGTGCTGAGCCCTGACTAAGTAGAACATTTTAACCTCCCACACCCCCAACTACTAGCAAAGCTCAGGGAATATCTCAGAAGTGGATAAAGAATATATCGGCAAGGTATGTGATTCTCAGAGCTCATTCTGTCCTCCGTTATGATCTCTTCCAGCTCACCTCAGCTATGAGCATCCTGCTTGCACATACCCCTCCTCCTATTCTTCCTTCACTAACTGGGGACTCCATAGAACCTAGATGTGAACCTATTATTTTCATTCTTGTGAATCTTCTCAACCTTCTCTTTTAGCACATTACCATTTCTTTGTGTCAATTGCCAATTCCTAGAAACACTTTCTACCTGGGACATTTAATCATCACACCTGGCTGGGACCCAGGAAGGTGGTTTTCACTCTTCTTTCTTTCCTTCATTGTGATCTCTTCAGTCTCATTCCAGCTCTAAGCTATTGCTGAGAACCCCTCCCAGCCTTTTCTTCTAAGTCACCTCTGCCAATCACTGACTTACAGAAATACTCTGTTCCAGGCAACCAACAGCTATCATACTTTACTAAGACCTATGGAGAGCAAAATAAACCAATGAACAGAAAACACATCTAACAAAGACAAAACCAGGTATCAGCAACTAGAATGACCTCAAGCATCTAACCAACTTCAGCTGCCTAGACACCAGTACAAAAGTACAAATATCCAAGACAACGTATATCCAGCAGAAACGAGTGACCTTACTCCAAGAGACCTTGACAAATATAATATAACTGAAGCACAAGAACTAGAAAATAGAATTCATAAATGTGTTCGAGGATATTAAAGGAGATATAAAAAAACATCATCAATGAAGTCTATAAAAACATAACTAAGAGTCGAATAAAATGACAACCATTCAGGACATGAAATTATAAATAAACTCACCAAAGAAAGTCTAAACTGAGAAAAAAGTAAAAATGAAAAACTTAGGAAGGCATGCAAAATCCCCCAAGGTAAATCTCAGAAATATCATATAAAATATGGAAAAAAGAATCCGAGGCATTGAAGGCAAAATAAATGTAAAAGATACACTAGTCAAAAAAGATTAAACAAACAAACAAATAACCAAACGAAAATCCAAAAAGTACAGGAACAAACTATCTAGGAAATTTTCGACACTATGTAAAGACAAAATCTACAAATAATAGGAATAAACAAGGAGAAGCAACCCAGGTCAAAGGTACAAAACACATTTCAAGAAAATCATAGAAGAGAATTTCCATACACAAAAGAAAGAAGTGCCTGTGAAGATACAAAAAAGATACAGAATATCAAATAGACCATTCAAGAAAAGAAATTCCCCAATGACACATAATAATTAAGACAATAAATATACAGTAAAAGAAAGAATTTTTAAAATTGTAAGAAAAAAGAGACTTAACATACAAAGCCGACCCATTAGAATAATACTCACAATACTATACAATAATACTACACAATAGAGATTTTAATAGCCAGAAGGGCCTGGATGTATATTTTACAAACTCAAAGAGGTCACAGATGCCAGGTCATATGACTTTACCCAACAAAACTATCAATCACAATAGACAAAAAAACAAAACAACTCCATGATTAAAAAAAAAAAAACAAATTTAAACAGTATCTATCTATGGACCCATCTCTATAGAAGGTATTAGAAAGAAAACTTCAATTTGAATGTGTCACCCACATCTATGAAAACTCAAGGAACAAATACACTCAGATCAGGAAATCAAGAGAGTGGGGAAAAAACATACCACAGCAGGAAAATAACAGCAATCAAAACATTGCTTATGTGATCTCAATTCCCAAATAAAAGGATGAGGACAAACAAATTGGGTTAGCAATAGGATCCCTCTTTCTTCTGCATCTAAACAATATATTCTACCATCAAGGGTAGACATTACTTCAAGTTAAAAGGATGGAAAAAGGTATTCCAAGCAAATAGACCCAAGAATAAAGCAGCCATTTGAATAACAAAATAGACCACAAATCAAATCTGTTTAGAAGATAAGGAATGATACTACATACTCATCAAAGGAAAAATCCAACAAGAGAATCTTGTAACTCTATGCGTTTATGAACTGAATGCAAAGACACTGAAGTTCAAAAAGGAAATACTACCACAGCTAAAATCAAATATTGACCCTCATTCAAAGACAGTGGTTGACATCAACACTCTGCTTTTGACAATAAACAAGTCATCTAGACAAATATAAACTGAAAAATCCTGGAATTAAATGAAGTCATAAATCAAATGGCATAGCGGATATTTGCAGAACATTTAACCCAAACAAAGAAGACTATAACTTCTCAGCAGCTTAGAAACATTCTCTAAAATTGATTGTATACTTGGATGCAAAGCAAATCTTGACAGATATAAGAAAGTAGAATAATACCCTTCACCCTATCTGACCACAGTGAATTAAAGTTGGATATAAATAACAATGGAAATAACAGAAAGTATACAAATTCGTGGAAATTGAACAACTCACTACTAAATTGGAAAAATAGGTTAAGAAAATTAAGAAGGGGATTAAGAAGTATTTTAGGATTGAATGAAAATAAAAATACAACATATTCAAACCTATGGAACACAATAAAGGCAGTTTTTAAAAGCATGTTCACGGCACTAACTGTCTACACACACACACACACACACACACACACACACCAGAGAGATTTCAGATAAGTAACTTAGCAGTATACCTTGAAAGTTCTAGAAAAAAAAAAAAAAGAAAAACACCAGAGTAGATGGGAAGAAATAATCAAATGGGTGAAATCAATAAAATTGAAATAAAAAACCTAACAACACTACAAAGAATTAATAAAAAAAAATCTGTATTTATAAATTAACAAAGTTTGAGATGCAATTAGGAACATAACAACAGATGTTAAGGAAATCCAGAGTGAATACTTTAAAAATCTGTGCTCTAGTAACCTAAAAAATCTAAAAGAAATGGGTAAATTTCTTGATAAATATGACCTACCAGAGTTAAATCAAGAGCAGATAAGCAATTTAAACATACTCATAAACTGTAGTAAAATAGAAGCATTAATTAAAATCTCCCAATGAAAAAGGAGGCCAGAATCATAGGAATTCATCATAGAATTCCATCGAAACTTCAAAGAATTAACATCAATACTTTTCAAATTATTTTTCAAAATATACCTTGAGAGACTATTACCTAATACTTTCTCTTTTTTATTGAATATTTTATTTACATTTTAGATGTTTTCCCCTTCTCTATATCCCCCTCCACCCAGGAACCCCCTATTCCATCCCCCCTCCTCCTGCCTCTATGAGGATGTGCCCCCACCCACCCACTCCTGCCTCCCCACCTTTTTATTCCCCTACACTGGGCCATCCAACCTTCACTGGATCAAGGACCTCCTCTCTCACCTATGCCCAACAAGGACATCCTCCCCTACATATACAGCTGGAGCCATGGGTCCCTCCCTATGTGCTCCCAGGCTGGTGGCTTAGACTCTGGGAGCTCTGGTTGGTTGGTATTGTTGCTCTCCCCATGGGGCCCACAAACCCTTTCAGCTCCTTCAGTCTTCACTCTAACTCCTCCACTGGGAACCCCAGGATCAGTTCAATGGTTAGCTGTGAGCATCCATCTCTGTGTATGGCAGGCTCTGGCAGACCTCTAAGGAGACAGCTATATCAGGTTCCTGTCAGCATGTACTTTCTGGCATTCACATCAGTGTCTACCTTTGGTGACTGCACATGGGATGAATATCCAGGTGGAACAGTCTCCAGATGACCCTTCCTTCAGTTTCTGTCCCACACTTTGTCTCCATATTTGTTCCCATGAGTATTCCTAATACTTTCTATGAGACAACAATTACCCTGATACCTAAACCACAAAACCAGCAAGAACATTGTTCAATTCATTTTATGAACCTGCCGTTACCCTGATAACCAAACCACAGGAAGACTCACCAAAGGAAAAGAAAAAAAATTTACAGAACAATTTCCCTTATAAAGATACATACAAAATTCTCAATAAAATACTTTCAAACTGAAGTCAAGAACACCACAAAAAGCCATCCACCATGAACAAATAGACTTCATCTTAAAGATTCAGTGATGATTCAACATGCATCAACTGATAAATGTCATCTAACACAGAAATATATTGAAAGGAAAAAACCATGTGATCATCTCATTATATGTGGAAAAGACCTGTGACAAAATTCCAACACCCATTCATAATAAAATTCTTGTAGATACTAGGGATATAAAAGATGTTCTTGACGTAAGAAAAACAATATGCAGTAATCCAACAGTAACATCAACCTAAACAGAGAGAAGCTCAAAGCATTTCCACTAAAGCCTGGAACAAAATAATGATGTCCACTCTCTCCACACCTATTCAGTATAGTACCTAAAATCTTAGATAGAGCAATAACTGAAGGATATCAAGTAGATGCAAAAAAGAAAGGGCAAAGTCAAAGTATCATTATTTGCAGTTAATATGAGTTTCAATTTAAATGACCCTAAAAAACTCAACCAGGAAGTTTTTACATCTGATAAACACTTTAAGTAAAGTAGTAGGATACAAATTAACACATAAAAATAGCCTTCCTCCACAGAACTGACAAATAGATTGAGAGAAAATTATCAGAAAATAGTACCATCAACAATATTCTTAAATAATAGAAAATATCTTGAGATAACTCTAACCAAGCAAGTGAAAAAGTTGTATTATTAAAACTTTAAGACATTGAAGAAGATATCACAAAGATGGAAAGATCTCTCATGCTCCTGGATCAGTATGATTAACAGAGTAATAATCACCATCCTACCAGAAGCAATCTACAGATTCAATGGAATCCTTATCAAAATTTCAACACAATCTTCACAGATCTTGAACAAATTTCAGTTTCATGTTGAAACACACACACACACACACACACACACACACACTTACAAAAATCTAATATAGCCACCTGGAATTAAAAAAAAAAATGCTAGAGGTATTTCGAATTGGACTAAAGAGCTATGGTATTTAAAACAGCATGGTATTGGCATAGTAGAGACATCTTGAGCAATGGAATAGAATTGAAGACCGATGAAGAAATCCACCTATCTGTGGCCACCTCTATTTTTTTATAATAAAGAATCCCCAATTTAAAAAACAAAACAAAAACCCAAACCAAAGCAAAAAACAAACACAAACAAACAAAAACAAAACCACAAACAGTGGCATTTTCAAAAAACAGTGCTGGTCAAATTGGGTGGCTACATGTTGAAGAATCCCAATAGATCCATATTTATTATCTTGCACAAAACTCAACTTCAAATGGATTGATGATCTCAATGTAAGGCCAGAGAACGTGTATCTTATTTTTTTTAAAAAAAATGTGTGTGGAGGATACTTTGAGTTAATGGCACAAGACATTAAAGGCAGGCACTGAAGACCAATAATAAATGTGTCTTTATGAAACTGAAAAACATCTGCACGACAAATGAATCTACTATTCAGACAAAACTTCAGCCTATTCAATGGGAAATGATCTTTGGCAATTACACAACAAATAGAGAAGTAATACCTAAAATATATAAGCTGGACATTAAAGAAACAAATAATTTAAAATGGGGTATGGAACTAAAGAATACACATGTGGCTGAGAAACAAGGAAACATTTAACATATTTTAGTCATGAAGGAAATATAAATCAAAATTATGTGAAATTTCATCTTACACCTGTCAGAATGGAAAAGATCAATAAACCAAATGGCAGATAACATTGGCAATAATGTGGGGAAAAGGGAGTATGGGTCCATTCCTGGTAAGGATAGCCACTATGGATATCAGTGTGGCACAAAGCTTATTTGGAAAGCTGGGAATAAATTTCATCAAGATTCAGCTGTACCACACTTGAGCATATACCCAAATGTCTCATCATGTCATACAAAGGCATTTGCTTACCCATATTCATTGCAGCTTTATTTATAACAGCCAGTATAGGCATAAATTTTTTGTAACCTACTGTTAGTAAGGGTTCAACCCGTCCTCTAGCCCACCATCCAGCAGAGGGAGTAGAAGAGAAAAGTTATTAGGATATGTGGGAAGTGGACCTAATTAGCAATAGTTCTTTTGGGGTGAACTTCATCTTCTCTGGCAGCAGTTCAGTCCCAAATCACACACCAAATACTATTTAGCAGCTGCAGACCAGTCCTCTAGGCAAGCAGACACAAGGCATGAACCACAAGCTACAGTCTAGTCTTTTCAGCAAGCAGACACCAGGCAGCTGTAGTTTAATCCTGAAGAAACTACCAGGATCAACAACTGGCCTGAGGCCAGGCTGCAGAAGCGCCAAGCTGCCTCAGGAACATCACGGAAAGCTCTTGAGTTAGTTTCTCTCAATGGTGGTATTATCAGAAGTTGAGCTCAACAACACTTTGTAAGGTAAACCAATACATGCAATGTTGTTAGCAAAGAATAACGAAATGTACCAACTCAAACCAAGGCTCAGTCTCCCACTATCTGTGGGGTCATATTTATACTCTTTCATCAAGAGTCCTTTCACGTGTCTACTATATCACAACATCCTTTCACCTGTGTCTGCCTCAGGAAAACAGTCTTTCTCGTGTTTTAGCTTTAGGAAGACATCCTTTCACCTGTGTGCCCCAACAAAACATTTGGCATAACTCATTTTCCAAAGAGCTAGAAGTTTCCACTTCAAGCCATAAATTGGAAAATGCTTAGATGTTCATCAGCAGATAACTGCATACTGAAAATGTGGTACATTAATACAATGGAATTATCTGTTTAAAAACTGCTATCATGAAACTTGCAGGTATATGGATGGAGCTAGGGCGTCCAAGAAAGCATGACCAAAGTCTGTGAGGGTCCCAGCACTGAGAAAGGGAATTGGACAAAACTTCACCACAGGGAGTGGTATAGCTGGGTGCTGGGGTACAACTAATCTCAAATTTCTGAAAAGTGGCCAAATTTATTTCCAAAGTGGTTGTCCAAGTTTGCTCTCCCATCAGCCATGGAAGAGTGTTCCCTCCTGTTCCGTGTTCTCACCAGCATGTGCTGTCACTTGAGTTTTTGGCCTTAGCCATTCTGATGGACTTTCGGAGTCATTTTGACTTGCATTTCCCTCATGAATAAGGATATTACACATTTCTATACATGCTTCTTGGCCATTTGAGATTCCTCTGCTGAGAACTGAGAATTATGTTTAGCTCTGCAGTCCATTTTTAATCGGGTCGTTTGGTTTGTTGATGTCTAATTTCTTGAGTTCCTTATATATGTTGGATATCAGTCTTCTGTTAGATATTGAGTTGGTGAAGATCTTTTACCATTTTCTAGGCTACTGTTTTGTTTTACTGATGATGTCCTAAGCCTTGCAAAAAAACTGTTCAGTTTCATAAGGTCTTATTTATTATTAATCTTAGTGCCTGAGCTACTGTTTTTCTGTTCAGGAATTTGTCTCCTATGCCAGTGTGTTCAAGGCAGTTCCTTACTTTCTCTTCTATTAGGTTTAGTGTGTCTGGTTTTATGTTGAGCTCTTTGGCCCACTTGGACTTGAGTTTTCTGCAGGGTAATAGACTTGGGTCTGTTTTCAACCTTCTACACGTAGATATCCAGTCAGCCCAGTAACATTTGTCAAAGATGCTTTCATTTTTTTCCATTGTATTGTTTTGGCTTCTTTGTCAAAAATCAAGTATCCAAAGATGTGTAGGTTTATTTCTAGATCTTCAATTCTATTCTATTGGTCAACCTGACTGTTTTTATGCAAATAATATAGAGGTTTTATTATTATTACTCTTTAGTATGGCTTGAAATCAGAAATAGTGATACCTCTGGAAGTTCTCTTATTGTACAGGATTATTTTAGCTATCCTGTTTTTTTTTTTTTTCCAGATGAAGTTGATACTTGTTCTCTTAACATCTGTAAAAAATTGTGTTGCAATTTTGATGGGAATTACATTGACTCTGTAGACTGTTTTTGGTCAGATGGCCATTTTTACTATGTTAATCCTCCTGATCCATGAGCTTGGGAGATCTTTCCATCTTCTGAGATCTTACTTCAATTTATTTCTTCAGAGACACAAGGTTCTTTCATATAGATTTTTCACTTGCTTGGTTAGAATTACACCAAGATTTTATATTATTAATTGCATGAATTTTCAACAGCAGCAAAGGTAAAAACATTGCTTAATTTAATTCTTCCAGCAATAAAACACAAACTATATGTCATTAAATAAAAGACATTTTCAGTTTACAATTTGATAATTTGTTCCTTGTATTTGTTTTTGTGTTGTATATTATATGTGTGTATGTCTATGGTCTATAGTATATATACATATATACAAACATATGCACACACACACACACACACACACAAACACACACACACCTGAAGCTCACTTGTTGGCTATGCTTATTTGTCCATAACTGCATATATTTCAATCCCAGAACTGGTTACAAGTGTATTTTTTTATACTTAACTAAAACAGTAGCAGCAGCAGCAACCAAACAGCAAATGGACATAATTAACAATAATAATAATAATTCATTTTAATGATTTAAAGTCAAAAGTCAGATCTACATGCTTGACTATCAAGCACTTTACCCACTGAATTAGCTTTCCAGCTCCAAGCCTTGTTGCTTTTGTGTCTGTCCTTTCCTTTGGCAGTAATAGAAATCTTTCACTTTCTCCTAGCTATTTCAGCTGTCTACCCTACTTAACAAAACACTAAGCTTGATGCTGGGATCTTCTGCTCTCTAAAACATAAGCTAGTGAGTGGAATTTTTACTCAACAACCCAATCTCTTTAACTCTAATTAAGCCTATTTCAAGCTTCTGCCTAAATTTGGAACTGACAGCTTAATTAGTTGTCCAAGAAGAGGAATGTGGAGCTTTTTCTCTTTGTCTATAATCTTTCAAATATCAGCAGGAAAGAAAAGTATGCAAGTTATAAAGTATACTTTATATAATAAATATTTCCCATGATGTGCTCAGTTATTATGGAGACCTACAGACTATATTGTTGTCATTCATAGCTCATTCCCAGACATTTTTTTTTTTGTGGGTGATGCTACTGATATTTCACTTTAAATCCATTCATGAAAGTATCTCCTTTCATACCAACTTCTATACCCAAATAAAGTTAATTCCTAACAGTTTGTCTTAATTCTGATTAATTTATGGTCAACCTTCCCAATATCTGCTTCACAGGCCTTAGTAGATTCCCTGGAGATAGGTCCTGTGTGACAAAGCTTTATTATTAGTTGCCTATTATCTTTTGGATAAGAGATTACTGGGGAGCTGTTTGCATCTATTGTATGTCTGTTGTATGTCTATTACCCATGTGACCTTTGCCCAGCAGATCAATAGGTCTTCTTAGAGCACAGGAGCACAAGTCTCTAAGGATGGATGAAGAGGATAATCTGGAGTAATCTTCAGGACTTCTAGTTCTTATAATGTGTAAAATGATCACAGAGCCTTTTGCCTTCCCTCTAGATTATAGTTATGTATATGGGTATAGTTAAATACCGCCACTGAAAAAGACATTGTCCCCTTTGTTCATGACTTTGCTGAGAGACATATAAATAAATTTATCAATGTCACAGATATAGGTCTCTCTGGAACATTTGTTCTTCTCCTTTATTCAGCAAAAGCTCAACTCTTTGCTCATTTGCCATGTTCTATATCCTCCATTGTCTGATATGCTTTTTTTTCTTCTTATAGCAAAAGAAGTTAGAAACTACATCCAAACATGGAACCAGTGACAGGCATGAATGGATCAAGATAATAGAAAATATCATACAATGTGAGATGAGATCCTAGAGATAGAAGCTTCCATTTCATTTAGAGTGAGGATTCGGGAACTTTGAAAATGAAAACAACTCCTGTTGACTCATTATGCTCCTAGATCAGTCCATCTTTCAATCCCCATCTGAGGAGCCTCTATTTGCAATAGATACTGGTTAACTCAGAGACCCACAACCAGTTAAAGTACATAGAGTGAGAGACTACAGGATGCTCAGCCCAAAAGGGAGCATGTATACTGCATCTCTGTTGCAACGCTCAGATATCATTTGGTAAGAAGGGACCCAGAGAGTGTAAGAACAAGAGGCAGCAGATGACTGCAGGGAAACCCTTGGACACAGCAGAGCAGCGGAACTCACAAGGCCCACTTCAGCACAAAAACCCATAAATGACCAACTCAGAGAAATGAATCCCAGAGAGGGAAGCTGGCACACAATCCCATCCCTAGCTTGGGGTGAATTGCAATTACTAGTTGCCTTGGAGATGAGACCATTTTCTCTAAGGGTATATCCTCTGATAAGTTGCTCCTGTGACAGAAGATGAGCACACATCCAAGAATATTGATGTGTTGATAATTGGTCCTAAAGAATTAAGAAAAAGCACATCAACAGTGTTTGTCAGGTTTGTAGGAAAGGACATGTATCTTGGAAAAGTTGGGAAGGCATATTAAATATGATAAAAACATTGATAAGGCACAATCAAAACACTAAAAAAAAGCAACCAATAGCCTGGCAGTGGTGGTGCACGCCTTTAATCCCAGCACTTGGGAGGCAGAGGCAAGCTGATTTCTGAGATCGAGGCCAGCCTGGTCTACAGAGTTCCAAGACAGCCAGGAGTACACAGAGAAACCCTATCTCGAGAAACAAAACAAAACAAAACAAACAAACAAAAAAGCAACTAATAAAGTACTGTAGCTTTAAAAATGTCATCTGAGAAGATTATTCTTTGCTTGGGTAATATGACAGACAACTAAACCCAAGAAAACCCCAATGCTATTGGATATGGACCATACGGCAACAGTCATGACTTCTTTTTCACTGTGAGGACCAAGGTTTCTCTCATGCTTTTGGCTTTAACTTAGGTCTCTGTTCATTACATCCTATGCACGAAAAATGAACAGAGTACAAGCGGCTGAAATTCACACCATTTCCCTCCAGGGAGGAAAGAGCACCATGGAAGAAAGGCACCGGGCATCAGCTCAGGTGAGTGGATGCAGGAACTGGTACTGTTGCCTCTTCCTCTTAGGCTGCTGAGACTGCGGAGACGTGGCCCCTGTCAGTGCTGAGATCTTTATATTTGTTTTGTGTTGCTCCTGGTCAATTAAAAAGAAATTGATCCAATATGCCAATTCTCCTTGACTTTGCCTCAGCCTTTCAAAGCTATTAACATTTATCTTTTCCCAAATTATTGTGAGCAGGGTTGGTTGTAATACCATTTTAAGGTTGGGAAAGTTAGTTTCCATTCTCTTTCTCCTCCATGATCCTTCTTTACTTCTAGTTTTATCTTGTACCATTTCCTCGTGGGAGAGAAAAAAAAGTTTTAAGTGAATTATAAGTATATAAACTTTGTGCATTTGATTCATAGCTAGGAACTTTTAAGTGAGCACCAACTATGTCCAAGACACATGTCATTTGCCTGACAAGTTCATATTTCTGTCACAGGCTCATACTTTTTACCTGAGTAATGTAATTTTTTCCATGTTGTCTTAAATATAAAAGATGGGGGTGGGGATAGTGGAATTATCGAATCAGTTTGGTGTTTGTCAAACAAGCATAAGGATATTAACTTGAATCCCCAGTACCCATATGAAAAAGAAATAAAGCAAAACAAACAAACAAACAAACAAACAAACATCTGATAAAGCAGTGAGCCTGCAATCCCAAGACTGGGTAGGCAGAGAAAGGACAGCCTGCAGGCTCTGACTAGCCAGTCCAGCAGAATCCCAAAGATCTGGTGCTGAGCTCCACAGTCTCAAACATAAGATAAGGAACAGATAGCAGACAACAACTAACATCCACCTCTGGTCTTCATACATGTTCATACACAGAGACATAGATATAGACACACAAGGATGGATACACACACAGGGACACACACACACACACACACACACACACACAGTCACATGTATTCACTCCCTTGCATACCCATGAACCCACTCCATGCACAGATCCACATACAAAATAACATTTTAAAATTAATTTTTCTTCTCCTTCAATTGCTAAAATTTATATCACAAGTAGAGTTTAGGGTATATATTTCTCATCATGATGGCAAAATAACCAGTGGCTGTTGACCTTTTATCTTCCACATCAACTCTATCTTGGGGTAGTCAGGAAATGCAGAAGGATATATCAGCCAATGGGAGGCATGTACTGTGGGGCTCCATGATAGGAAAGCAGAAAGTCTCTGCTGTGTAATGCTGGCATAGCCCCCTGGCTCAGTTCATTACTCTTTCCTGAGCTGATGCTGGTGTAAGTAATAGCCCATTTTACCATCAGCAGTAACAAGTACAGCACATGTGCAGGTCATATCTTCTTCTGCTCATGTCAATAAATGGCTCTGGTTATCTTCTCTTCTCTTCCTTCCTTCTTTTCTTTTCTTTCTTTCTTTCTTTCTTTCTTTCTTTCTTTCTTTCTTTCCTTCCTTCTCTCATTCATTCTTCTTTCCTTACTTCCTTTCTTCACTAATTTTTCTCTTTCTCTTTTTTCTATTTTTGAGACAGGGTCTCACTATGAAGCTCTGGCTGGGCTGGTATTTGCTATGTACACCTGGCTGGTCTCACAGAGACATCCCTGTTTCTGCCTGCAAGTACTTTGATTAAATGTTTGTAATACTATGCCTGGTATCTTATGCATTTAGAAAGCACATACATTTAGAAAATAAATAATTTATATATAGTTTTACCATTTAGATAAATTGTTTATATATAGCTTTATCTTTTTTTGGAGAGGTTATTATTTCTTGCAAAACAGTTTAGCATAAACCATAAAACATTGTACTGTGAGCTGCCAGCAGCATCTGCTTCATATCTCATAGTTACTAAGTTGCTTGATTGCATCACATTTTCAAGTCTCATATATCTTTGTGTTTGTGTATCATAGTTATAATGCATGCACACGTGTGCACTCATACATGTGTGTGCATACATGTGCTATGAATAGTTTCTTATGACTACAGAATATATAAATATATGTACATACTAAAAACATATAGTCTAGGCATAGAAGGATATACCATCTATATTTTTGTGGACACCTCTATAATTTTCCTATGATGATGTTGTGCCTAAAGAAATGTTTTTCAGAACACATTTCCATCAGTGAGCTACACATACCTATATACAGGTTGAGAGAATAGGTAGAATCCATGAACATGCCAGGAAAGCTAATTTCGTCCCATCACAAGTGAAAATTAAAAAAGCAACATTAATCAAAACAAATGGGTAGTGTTGTAGAGGAAATTCTTTTATATGTATTTCTTCCATATTTAACCATCTTCTCTCAAGTCCTTTTGCCAAAACTATGACCTGGGTGGGGGTGGGGTGGGGACACATGCTGAGTATAACTCAAGTAGAGCAATGGGAGAATAGTTGGCACTACTAGTTAGCAGAACTTGAATACTGTCCCAGAGTCTTCACAAGAAGCAGGTTGGAATAAATGACTGGCTTGAAGCCATGAGCAATGTGCCAAAAAAGTAGTGAGAGACCTAGACCTGAGTGAGTCACAAATCACGTTGGAGCCTGGGATAGGTAGAGGCAATTTTTATATTTATCTATGTGATAGATCCGTGTAGACTCTATAGTCATTGTTCGAAGTGTGTACAATAGTAGTGAATGACACAAAGTTTCTTCCCATGGGGATTTGACTGTCTACCATGGAGAATCAGCTGCTAGGAATGTGGTTAACAGACAGTTCTCTAGGAGCAGCCTTCCCTATATTCTCCACTATGGCTGGATGATTGAGTATGTCTGCCTCAGAGAATTCTCAGGGTGCTGTAAAAACATCAGAGGTAGATCCTAAGATGGACCAAAGAAGGGGGGTGCCCAGGGGTGGGTGGGAGAGCACTCTCTCAGAGGCTAAGGAAAGAGATATGGGGTATGGGGTGAAGAACTCTGGTAGAGGGGCTGGGAGCAGAGGTAACATTTGGAATGTAAATAAATAAAATAATTAATTAAAAAAATCAAAGGTAAAGCAGACTATATTCACATGTATCCACATAGAGATATGGGTCTCTTTTACCAAAATAATAGGCAGAACTGACCTAGAATTATACTTTGCCCTGTCCTAATTAAGAAGTTTGATTTAAGGATACCTAGTTTTTGAAAAGACTTTCAATAAAGGCAAATTTAATGTTCCGAAATATTTAATGAGTGTTACAATCATACAAGGCAACAACAAATATACCAGAGGAAGCAGAGCTAATGGAACAGAAAGAAAAGAAAATTCAAACAGCATAATATATACCCTTAGGGAAATGATGTTGCAAACTTGGAAAATAGACAGATGTTTATAAAGAAAAACCAGCTGGAGATATCATTTGTAAAAAAAAAAAAAAAATGCAATAATGAAAATGAAGAATTCAATGGGAAAATTAAATATCAAACTAGGTTAAAAAATAATTAATTAATTAATCAATGGGCTCCATGATCATGTTGAGAAGATTTTTTTAATATTAAAGATATGGCAAAAATTTTCAGGAATCATTTGTAGAAATTTAAGAGGAGGGGTGAAATTAGCACGGAAACATTCATGTAACATGAATCATGGAAGAAAGCAAATATGGAAAGATAAGGGGAAAATGGCTCCATTCAAGAACTAACAAAATACTCATTCACTGATTGAGATTAGTTTGTGGGTACAAAACAGTTATATTAGGAAATAAGTAAAAGCATACATACAGCCCTGCATGGTGGCACATGCCTTTTATCCCAGCATGCAAGAGGCACAGGCAGATGGATATCTCTGCGTTTGAGGCAAGGCTGGTCTACAAAGTGAGCTCAAGGTATAGGCAGGGCTACCTTAAAGAACAAAACCAACCAACAAACCAACCAACCAACCAAACAAACAAACAAACAAAAAACCCCCACAATACAGGGATTGGCAAAATGGCTCAGTAGTGTGAGAACTGTGTGCTCATGGTACACACACATATGCAGGGAGAATACCCCCACACATAAAAAATAATAATGAAAATAAAAAGAAAATATAAAAACTGCATACACAGATTTGGCAGGCCAAAATTTAAACATGAAAACAAATTTTCAGAGAAGAAAGACAAACCAACCACTAAGTCATAAGAACAAAACCAAAACAATGTGTTACTTAAAGAGTATAATTTGTTTGATCAAGCAAATTATAATAAAATGAAGTATAAATCAGAATAATTCACCACTTCATGCCACACTACAACTGATGCAATAAACTATAGTAAAAACCAAAGGAAAGAAAAGTTGGCCAATCACTGACCAATGTATTTCTCATTGAGAGTGTTGGGTATAACAGGACTCGAGACACTGGTCAGGAAGAAAGAATCATTTGCTAATAACTGAATTATAGTTGTCAATGAAATACAATGAAAGATAAGTTTAAAGAAGCAATGGGAAATAAAGGATGAAAAAAGGTATTAGAAGGAAGAGAAAAGAAAGATTACTTCAATCCATTAGCATTGTACTCAGAAATATGAAAAAATTAAAAGTTGTGGACAAATTTTGTTTTATTCCCTGTACAATAAGTAGATTAAAAACACATATTTAAAAAATTAAAAATAGATAAAAATTTTGGAACCCGGGTTTCAATTTTTAACATAATATGAAATATAAACAAAGGCTGTAAATAATGCCATGGCAAAGAACTAGTAAGAAAATATGAAGCACATTGAAGCTGGGAGAGACACATTTATTTGCATAACAGAAAGCATGCAACATTTGTAAACATGAATGCAGACCCTTGCGCATCAGATGGGCCATGGGAGTGGTGCTCTTATGGTTATTTTTAAAGACATTATAAGGCTGTAATGCAATAAGACAAAGTATAGAACATCTCATTTGCAGAAGTATACCAAAGACATAATTTAAATATGGTGCCAACACAGAGGTACCATGTAGGTATGATGGAACATGCCCTTAATCTCAGTACTAATCAGAGGCAGGCAGATCTCTGAGTTTGATGCTAACCTGCTATAGAACATGTTCCAGGATAGCCAGGGTTACAGAGGAAAAAAAAATCCTGTTTTGTAAAACAAACAAACAAGCAAATGTAGTGGAACTATTAAGAATAAGGTACTCATAGAGAAATTATTTTCCAAAGAGTGCAGTGTGACAGGGGAAACTATGTGTCTTGCGTGGACAAAACCTACCCACACATACACAGTCTGGAAATACAGAGTTGCAACAGCAGAGGCAAGAATATGCATCCCTGTGGACCTCCTACACCAAATCTACATTCCCAGTCTAATGGCAGAAACACCAAATAATCTAATTGAAGAACATTCTACAATATACCTGGCCAGAACCTCTCAGGCTGTCAGTAATGGAAAATAATGAATATTTATGAAATAGTCTCATGCAAAAGGAGTCCAAGGGAACACAGTGTCTAGATGAAAATTTCTCCCTGGATGTGGAACAGAACAAGGTAATGCTAAAAACCACAAATTGACTAATATGTACATTTAGTTAATAACAATGTATCAATATAATTATATGTCCATTAACTATAAAAGTGTTCCGGAGCAATGTTGAATATTAATAATAGGTTATGTATTGTGGAGTCTATGGGAACACAGTATTTGATTAAATCTAAAAATTAATTATGAATATTTTCAAAAATAATTTTTAAAATGCAAATCAATAAACACATACTCCTAAATGTAAGAAATAAGAAATCTCTAATTTTGTGGAGGATAAACTAGCAGAAATCCTTATAATCATATATATAATATAATCATATATATAATATAATCAATAACAAAGATTTCTCCATACAAACAAAGCAGTCACAAAGGAAAAGGAGATCAAACTTAAATAATGAAGTGTTGTGCAACAACCAACTTAGTAATCAGGTGAGATCATTCACAGAATTGGAGGACATACTGGGCAATGGTAAGTCTGAAGAGAATTATGTACTGAATATAAACAGCTCAGGAAACTCAACAATAAAACCTCAGTTCATTACAAATGCACTAAGGTTCTGATAAATTTCTTAAAAGCAAGTATGCAATAGAATGACATTGTATCATCAAGCATTAGAGAAGCAGATTGCAACAACAATGTAATACCACTCATTTGGTTTCAAATGTCTTGGATGTTGAAACACTGGAAACCCTAGACGATTGTGTTGATAGAACTGGAAAACATTTCAGTCACTTCGGAAAACTGCTGGGCAGGACATTCAGAGGGTAATTATAGTCACCACATGATCAAACTATTTCATTTCTAAATATGGACTCGAGAGAAAAGAAAGCACATATCCATGCAAAGCCATGCACACAAATGTTCTTAGGAGTATCACTCATAAACACTAAAATGTGGAAACAGCTCAGATGTCTACCAACAGAAGAAGAGATTTTTAAATCTTGAAGGCTCATACATCAGACTAAAAAAGACACGAAATACTGATGTCTGCCAAGGCACAAGTAAACTTTGTAAGTTGCAGATGTAGGTGGAAGATAGTAGACACAAGACTCTATGGATCATTTTACATGTTGTCTGGAGGAGCCCTTCCAAAGACAAAGTTTGGAGCACAGGTTGGAGCTCTGGCTAGGTCCCAAATTGGAGAAATGGGTAACTGATGGGTTTATGTTTCTTTTGGGGTCAATGGGTTGACTTTGAGCATATAATAAGAAGTAAAAAACTTCAAAATCATGTACTTTTAAGGATGTACTATGTTATAAAATAATATCTCAAATTAGTTGTTTTGTCTTTTTCAAAAGCAAGCCTTGAGGAAATTTGAAGACCCCGAATATCCACTAAATATACAGGGATCATATTTGTTCTTAGGTCCTAAGGTGCCTTTCTTCTAAATCAACCATATCTGAAGCTGCAAAGGAATTTCAATAAATTCAAAGATTCAATTTTGTTTTCAGTAGGGTCTTTGCACATGATTTTATGAAATTAGAAATTGACAGCAATGAATACATTTAGCATTGGGATATTGGCTCTTTATTAAAAATTTCCACAATAAGCCATGCTGATAAATAAGATATAGATTACAAAGGAATCAAAAGCAAATGTGTAAACGATTGTAGTCTAGCGAAGTGAAAGCATGCTATTTGAATGTGGCATTTGCTCCTAGAGTGGGTGGAGGAGGAACGCAGGAGCATTGACTAATGATAGGAACATAAGAGATGCTGCAGACATAGGAGGTAGATGACCAGTTCCCTCAGCTGAA